>NC_058412.1:137912199-137928265 GCF_002201575.2 Neomonachus schauinslandi
CCCGGCGCTCCCCGCGCGCCGCGTCCCGGCGCTCCCCGCGCGAGGCACTTCCGGCGGCGGCGGCGGCGGCGGCGGCGGCGGCGGCGCTCGGGAGGAAGTGCCGGTGGGCTGCGAGGGCGGAAGCGGGGGCGCCGGTCGCTGGAGCCGGTGAGGCCGGCGGGGTCTCTATGGCGGCAGCCGGGAGCCCGCGCGGAGGAGGGGCCCGGCCCGGGCGAGGGGGCGCGATCTGGGGCGACGGGGCCGGGGCCCGAGGTGACAGGTCGAGCGGAGACGGGCCGGGGGCGGGGAGGCCGCGGGGCGGGGGGCGCCGGGCGCGGAGGGCAGGGAGCTGAGGCTGTGGGCCAGCGGCCGGGTCCGAGAAGCTCCCCAGCCCTTTTTCTCGTCCCTAAAACGGGAGGGAGCACCGCGTCCGCTCCGCAGGCTGTTGTGAGGGTCGCTGAGCGCAGCTGCGGGCGCAGGGCTGGCTGTCAGCGCCGCGGAGGTGGCCTGCCAATACGGGCGGCCGATCCGGGGCTCAGCGGCTTCTCCTCCTTGCAGCTCTGGCTCCCGCGCCTCCCGCTGAGGACCCGGGGGCCCGCCCCTGCCTTCCGTCCTTTCGGGATGGACGAGGAGAGCCTGCAGACCGCCCTCCAGACCTACGACGCCCAGCTGCAGCAGGTGGAGCTGGCTCTGGGTGCCGGCCTGGATCCCTCCGAGCTGGCCGACTTGCGCCAGCTGCAGGGGAACCTGAAGGAGCTCATCGAGCTCACCGAGGCCAGCCTGGTATCTGTCAGGAAGAGCAAGGTGCTGGCCGCACTGGATGGAGAGCACCCGGCCCAGGACGATGCTGAGTACCTGGCTTTCCAGAAGGCCATTGCTGAAGGGGTGGAGGTGCCTGTAGCCCCCGGGACAGAGCTGGAGACCGTTCCTGAACGAGAGGCAAAGCCAGAACCCAGCGGGCCTGGGCAGGAGGAGGAAGAGGGGGAGGACGAGGAGGAGGAGTGGAGTGGGAGGAAGGTGAACGCGCCCTACTACAGCTCCTGGGGCACCCTGGAGTATCACAACGCTATGATTGTGGGCACGGAAGAGGCCGACGATGGCTCCATGGGCGTCCGGGTGCTGTACCTCTACCCCACTCACAAGTCCTTGAAGCCCTGCCCGTTCTTCCTGGAGGGAAAGTGCCGCTTCCAGGAGAACTGCAGGTAACTCCCCGGGGCCGTGCGGGGGCGCGAAGACTCGCCCGCAGGCTCAGGGTCGTCGTGGGTCTGACCAGGAGAGAGCTCTGGGGGCTGGGGGCTCCTCACAGCGTTGTCCTCCGTCGAATGTTCACTGGATTTTCTTGAGTCAAAGGATGCCCCCCCACCCATCACTAGTTCCATTTTTTAGGGTAGAACTTGTAAATAGACTTTGTCACGGAACTGGAGAGCGCAGCGCCCTGTCTATACCCGATACCCGGCTTTATTGTGGACCACCCCTTGCCAGGCTCCGTTCGGCTCTTGTCTTACTTTTGTTTCCCTGGACTATTTTAAAGCAAATTTTAGAAATTAGTGGGGTTTTTCTTTTGTCTGTAAATACTTAAGAACACGCCCCTACAAATTTAGCAGTAATGTTTTGTTCAAATTGAGATTTCCGCAATTGTGGCAACAGTGTCTTTTTTTTGTAAGTGCATAACTTTGCTCTTACTCCTTTTTACTTTCTCTTTGGAAGGAACATTTACCGAAATGTGTGGTAGATAATTTTCCTTTTTTGTCAATATTCCAGGGAAACTAGTTCTTTGGTCATCGTCTTTCTTTATAGACTGTTGCTGGGTCCGGAGTGGTGTTTGACACGTTTTTCCGCACTTCTTTTTTTCCCTGTTTCATTGAAGTGTCCTGTTTATACAGAAAGTGCATAAATCGTAAACGTACTTGATGAGTTTTCACAAAGTGGACCTATCCACGTGCTGGTGAACAACTTGGTCAAAGAACAGAGCAGTAACCTCTCTTGTCTTTTCTGCCATTAGCATCTCTGGGGTACCTCTCCGCCCTGGGTGACACATCCCTGTGCCGTTCTCTGGGCCAGGCACTGCTCCTGGAGTTGGACACGTATTAACTCATCTGTGCAGCAACTCCGAGAGGTGGGCCCACCTATGGCTAAGGTTGCCTGGCTCAGAGGGGCGGCATGCGAGCCTGCACCAGGGGCAGGCCAGCTCTGAGACGGTTCCCAACTGCTGAGCCTCCCCATGCTGCGTGCTCTGTTAGCTTTAGGCCCGACTGATGCAGCCTACAACGCCCACTCGCCACCGCCGGACTGATGAGCCATTATCGGGCATTTGCTTTGCATTTTTATTTTATTTTATTTTATTTTATTTTATTTTATTTATTTATTTATTTATTTATTTATTTATTTATTTATTATGTTTTGTTTTTAAAGATTTTATTTATTCATTTGACAGAGAGAGATAGCGAGAGCAGAAACACAAGCAGGGGGAGCGGGAGAGGGAGAAACAGGCTTCCCGCAAAGCAGGGAGCCCAACACGGGGCTCGATCCCAGGACTCTGGGATCGTGACCTGAGCCGAAGGCAGACGCCCAACGACTGAGCCACCCAGGCGCCCCTATTTATTTTTTTAAAGATTTATTTATTTGTGAGAGAGAATGTGCATGTGTGGGGTGGGGAGGGGCAGAAGGAGAGGGAGAGAGAGTGTGTCAAGCCGACTCCCTGAGCGCGGAGCCTGACCCTGAGACCTTGACCTGAACTGAAACCAAGACTCGGATGCCCAACTGACTGAGCCACCCAGGCACCCCTGCTTTACGTTTTTAAAAACAAAACAAAATAGATAACATTGAAATGCCTTTGACTCCCCACTCTGTCACAGCCCCTCCCCATCCTGGGAGGCTGTGATCACAACTCAGTTTCCCTCTAGCAAATATTAGCTCTTCACAGACATGAGTGTATATACAAAGAATACATACTTATATTATTTTTAAAACAAGTGGTATCATACAGTATGGTTCATTTGCAGCCTGCCTTTTTCACTACGGGTGTTTGTGAGAGACATCCATGTTATCTGCAGAGCTATTTAGTTCATTTTAACTGCTATGTTTTTTCCCTCACGAATATGCCACATTTTATTTATTCTGTTCCTTTCTGATGTTTTCCAGTTTTTTGTTTTTTTTTTTTTACAAACAACTTACTGTGAACACCTTAGTACGTGTCTTCTTATGTACCTGCCGGAAATTTCCCTAGTACCTAACCCATGTAGAGAGCATATGCAGAGTTTCCGTTTCCATATGAAGTACGGTTCCTAGTCCTTAGTTCTCTCTATAATTGCCTGTGGTAATATTATCCGACTTGCAGATTCCTGCCTACTGAAAGCTGGGAAAATGGTATCATGATTGAATTTGTTTTTCCTTGAATCTTAATGAGATGTAGCATCTTTTCGTACATTTGTTATAACTTAATTTCTGTATTCCAGTCTCCTTATCTGTAAAACAGAAGTGAGAATTGTTTTTCGTAGTTGTTGGGAGAATGGAATGCATTAATATGTGCAAAAAATTGAGAGCAGTACCTTACATGTTGTAAGCTCACAGTAGATGTTAACTTTTTACCTTGCTATAGAATAAAATCAGATGTGGGAAGTAAGGACATAGTATAGGGATTACTGTAACCTCCCAGCGGTCACCACTCAGCTCACCACTGCAAATTTGCCAACCACCCCCGAAGCCACTCCATGCATCTCAAACCAAATGCAGTCTGCTCCCAACTCCAAAAACGGCCACTATTCCGGACCTTTATTCTGGTCTCCTCCTTGTGTTTGTTCCAGCTTGTCACTCAGGTGTAACTGTGGTATGAACACTGTGGTATAATCTTGTTCACTAAGCTGCTGTGTCTGAATCTGGCTGTCCACACCCTTCTTCCTGCCTCTCCTGGCCTCACAGTTTGCTGAAGGACTGGGCCCTTTGGCCCATCATTGAACACCACTGGTCCAGCACGTTCCTCTGCAAGCTGGCAGCTGGATCGAGGGAGCTGAGCACATTCAGGTTCACCCTCTTTGGCCAGACTCTAGGTGCTGTTCTTTCATCAAGACGTTCTTGGTGTCTGGTTTTTCTGTTGTGATGGTAGCAGCCCTGGATGCCATTGGTGATCAGAGCCTAATGCACTGATGCAGTGGGAACTGCAAAGTAGAGATCTGTCTGTCTGTTCATTTTCATTTACTAGCCATAAAGAGATGCTTTCCCCCATCTGTGATTTGGCTACCCAGAGGAACAGTTCATATAAAAATGCAGGATGAATGCTAGGTTTTTCTGTTTTCTTTACTTCGTTTCCAAGATAATGAATTGGCTCTCTTTCATTCTGAGAAGGTAATAAATTAGCTTTAAAAAAATATTTCTAATATTCTATGTACTCATGGATTTCAATATATTTGACAGATTTCAATTTGACAAATTTCAATCTATTGAGATTCTGATTTTCTATACAAGTATCCCCAACTTTTCAAAAGTGCATGTTACATTTGTATGAAAGACGTATATAGTAACTTTTAACATATTGTTGTCTTTGGGCCCCAAAATGAGTTTCTTATAGATAGCATAGAATTTGGTCCTTCTTTTTATCCATCCTTCCAGTTGTCTTTTAATTGCAGTTTATATACTCTGCATGCATTTAAAGTAGTTACTGATAAAGACTGACCTCAGTTATCTTATTATTTTTTTCTTTTTTTTTTAAGATTTCTTTTTTTTATATTTTATTTATTTCACAAAGAGAGATAGCAAGAGCAGGAACATAAGCAGGGGGAGTGGGAGAGGGAGAAGCAGGCTTCTCCCTGAGCAGGGAGCCCGATATGGGGCTGGATCCCAGGACCCTGGGATCACGACCTGAGCTGAAGGCAGACGCTTAACGATTGAGCCACCCAGGCGCCCCAGATTTTATTTTTAACTAATTTCTACACCCAATGTGGGGCTCGAACTCACAAGATCAAGAGTCGCACGCTCTACAACTGAGCCAGCCGGGTGCCCCATTATTTGTTTTCTGTAGGCCTTATGTCATTTGCTTCTCAGTTTCTTCATTATTGCTTTCTTTGGTGTTTGTTTTTTCCACTCTATCACTTTGATTCTCTTTGATTTTTTTGACATATTTTTGTTATTTTTTTTTAATGAGACCCTCTGGATTATAATTAACATAACAATCTAGTTTGAATAACGTCAGTTTAGCTTCAATAGTATACAGAAACTCTACCATACGGTCCACCCCCCCCCATGTTCTTACTGTTACAAATTACATCTTTGTACTCGTGTGCCCAGAAATACAGATTTATGAGTATCGTTTCATGCATTTGTCTTTTAAATCACATAGAGGAAAAAAGGTGAGTTGCAAACCCTCCCCCCAAAAAGGAATAATAATACTGGCTTTTATATTTACCTATGTAGTTGTTTTTATCAGTGTTCATATGGCTTGAGTTATGGTCTGGTGTCTTTTTGTTTCAGTCTGAAGGACTCCCTTTAGCATTCCTTGTAGGGCAGGTATATGAGCAATGAACTCCCTCTGCTTTTATTTGTATGGGAATGTCTTCATTTCTCTTTCAAAGGATAGTTTTGGCAGATATAGAATTCTTGGTTGACAGGGTTTGTTTTTTCCTTTCAGGACTTTAAATATGTCATCCCACTGCCTTCTGGCCCCCTGTAGCTTCTGATGAGAAGGCAGTTAACCTTATTGAGGAACACTTGTACATGAAGAGGGCCTTCTCTTTTGCTGCTTTCAGGATTTTCTTTGTTTTTGGGTTAAAGGAACTGTACTTGTAAATGGGCCTTTAGTAACATGGTGGTAAGATGTGAGACAGGAAGCATTCTGCAGCCCTCCAATGAGATCACAGGCTTTTAGTGAACCTCTGCCCCTGGATTATGAACTGCACGTGGACTTCTCAGTCATGCACACACCCCACTTAGATGGCACAGGATGGCTGGACTGGGCTGGATTTGGGTGTTTCTCTAACCCCCAGTTCAACTAGGTTCTGATAAAACTCTATCAGATTAGGCTCCAGTTAAACAGCTTCCCCTGAGGACAGGCCTTGTTAAGAAGAACAGAGTAGAGTGCTCTGAGGTATTTCAAGATGGTTCCTTTGCCCCTCCCCCTGCAGTATACACTTGGAGAACCTGGTAGAGCTCCTGGACTAAAACTCACAGAAGTATGAGGGCCCTGGGCCACCTGGGTGGCTCAGTCGGTGAAGCATCTGCCTTCGGCTCAGGTCATGATCTCAGGGTCCTGGGGTCGAGTTCAGCGGGGAGTCTGCTCCTCCCCCTGCTTGTCCTCTCTCTCTTTCCCTCTCTGTCGCTCTCTCTCTCAAATAAAGAAATAAAACCTTTAAAAAAAAGTGTGAGAACCCCAGACTTGTCCATACCGAGCCACCAAGCAGCCCTCAGTCACAGTCAGGGTCGCCCTTCTAGCACTGGGTCCTGCAGTGGTTCCTGCCGGGGGCTTACTGTGCTGGTAAGTTGTGATTCTCCATGTCTGCCTGTTGGTCTCTCCAAATTTGGCATAGCAGTTTGCCCTGTGACCTTTCTTCTCTTATGGATCTAAGAAGAGTTAGTGATTTTTTTCATCTTGTTCAGCTTTTTACCTGTGGTTAGAACAAAGTGGCAACTTCCCAGCTTCTTACACACCAGACTGGAAACCAGAAATGTTCTATCTAGTGAGTTGTTCGTTTCAGTTACTGACTTCAATTCTGGAATTTCCACTTTATTCCTTTTATATATTTTCTATGTATGTTTTAAGATTCACTGTTTCCTGAATCATTATATTTTCGTTTAGTTCTTTGAACATACTTAGACTATCTGCTTTGAGGTCTTTGCAAGATTCAACATTTGGGCCCACTCAGATTCTATCAACAGTTTTTTTCCTAAGTGGGTCACACTTTACTGTTTGCCTGTCTCCTAAGTTTTTATTGAAAACTGTACATTTCAGATAATATCTTATAGCAACTCTGAATCATTTTCCTCAGTATTTCGCTTTATCTTGGTATGTTTTCTGGACCTAAATTACGAAGTCTGTTCCCCCTCATAACATGCAGCTTCTGGTATCTCTACTCAGATCTTTAAATTCATATTTACTTTTTAGCCTGGCTTTTTAGGAGTCACTTCTGTGTCTGTATGGCTTAGTGGCCAGCCAATGATTTAGGCAGAGGTTATTCTCAAACACTCTTTCCCAAAAGTCTTCTCCCCATCGGTCAATCAATCTTTGTGTGCTGGGGGGCACATTCCAAGTTCAGCCAGCCCCCCATCTCTCTTGACTTTCACTTGACCCTGGCATCTCTTGGAGCTGCCGATGCATGCACAATGTTTCCTGGAGAAGCAGGGGTGTTTGGAGGGTGGAGCTCTTACGTGGTCGTTTAATTTTCTGGTCCTGAAGTACCTGTTAGGTACTTGCTAAATACCCCCTGTTAACAGCAGGGCCCACTCCAGCTGGGCCCACAAGCCACCAGAGCCCTGGGTCTCACCACTGCCGTACTTCCCCCCAAGGGCAAGCAGAAAGCTTCCCCCACTGTGAAGGCTGCAGACATTCCCACCTCCCGTTCTGTCCCAAAGTTGGGCACTTTTTCAAAAATAATGACTAACCAACGTGTTGTCTGTTTCGTTCCATTTCCAGAGTTCTGAAGCTGTGAGTTTGGACCACTTTGCTCAGTTTTAGCCTTGTTTTTCTATACTTGGCCACAGCTCTAACTCAGAACCTTCTTTATAGTTCTAAATACTTGTTTTGAGGTTCAAGATTTGTGTATTTTGGAATGCATTTCTGTGAATGTTGTGCGGTAGGTGATTGAGTTGGGGTTTTTAACACAGGAAACCAGTTTTTTTTTTTTTTAAAGATTTTATTTATTTATTTGAGAGAGAGAATGAGATAGAGAGAGCATGAGAGTGGGGAGGGTCAGGGGGAGAAGCAGACTCCCTGCTGAGCAGGGAGCCCGATGCGGGACTTGATCCCGGGACTCCAGGATCATGACCCGAGCCGAAGGCAGCCGCTTAACCAGCTGAGCCACCCAGGCGCCCAGGAAACCAGTTTCTAATATTTTCCTTATGAAACCAGTAGTCTGTCCTTTCCTCACTTGTTTGTAGTATTTCCTCTGTCACATAGGAAGTTTTTTGTGTGCATGGTGCTCTTCCCGGGTGCTCTTTTTCATTCCATTGATCAATTTGCCCATTGTCTTAGTTTTAAATTCATTTTATGGATATGCCATTAACTACACCCCATGGTTAGAAATTTAGGTTATTTCCAAGTCTTTTGGTATTTGGTTAACATCCTTTGAGCCAAATCTTTGCGTACTTTCATTATTATTTTTCTAGAATCATTTCTTAGACGTGCTTTCCCAGGTTAAGGAGTATACCAAATTTTCAGGCTTCTGTTATCACTGAAGATTCCTGCAGAAAATTTTAATTGGTGGTGTCTGTGGGGGCGTATGTCTGTGGGGGTGCATGTGTCTGTGGGGGCGTGTGCGTGTCTGGGGTGTGTGTGTTGGGGCGTGGGGGGGGCATGTGTCTGGTGCGCGCTTGTCTGTGGGGTGTGTCTGTGGGGGCATGCGTGTCTGGGGGTGCACATGTTTGGGGGTGCATGTCTGGGGATGTGTGTTGGCGCACGTGTCTGTGGGGGTGCACGTGTTTGGGGGATATGTGTGTGGGGTGCACGTGTCTGTGGGGGCAGGCGTGAGGGGGATGTGTGTGTGCAGGGGCACGCATGTCTGGGGGTACATGTCTGGGGGTGTCTGTGGGGGCACGTGTGGGCATGCATGTCTGTGGAGGCGTGCATCTGTGGGAGTGTTGAAGTGGGTATTTGGCTGAACTCAGTCCTGGGTGTTGGCCTCCCCTTTTGAACACACTGTGTTGCTCCTTGGTTGAACAAGGATCTTCAAGCAGTCACCACTGCAGTGCGTCTGGGGCCCAGTCTTGCAGATGCTGGTGCTGCTCGGTCATTGGCAGCGTCCTGAGGGCCTGAGGACAGGGAGCAGAAGGAACTGCCCGGAATCTTACCAGGGGAGGTGTCTGAGGCCATCTTTGTCCACCTGTGAGAGGGTGGAACCTGTCTTTTCTGTCCCCTGTGCCACCACCAATTTCCGCCTGGAAGGACTTGCCACGGCTGCATTGTCTCTGCGTCGCGGGGTGAATGCAAGTCCTTGATTGCTCTTGTAGGGTTAAAACAGTTTCCTCTTTGAAATGCTGGCACAGTAGAGTGGATATGTGGTTAGTCTTTCATGCCTTTATTTGGCAGAGTTGAAGCTTGTAGTCCTTTGTCCCCACATTTCTTCCTCTTTCTTCGCCTTCTTCTTCCCCCCTCCTCTCCCTCTCTCGGTTTTGGTTTTAATCTCACTGGTTCACTGAAATCTAAAGGTCAGGACATCGCTGTTACAACTGTGTTCTCCCACTTGGTTTGGGAAGGACTCAGTCCTGTGAGCACACACACACACACACACCTGCCTTGATTATCTGTTAGTGTCAGGGCCTCCTGTCTGGTGGAGAGGCGATGGGGAGCTTTAGTCCCATGGGTGTCTGCCCACCACGTCGTTACTCTAGCCCAGAAAGCTGGAGAGTAGTGCAAAGCATCTTGTCCTCAGGGGGCCAGATCCATCCTGCAAAGGAGAGAGTGTGCGTCTTGCATACACCTGCCTGTGTTTGTGTGCGGGGGTGTATGTGTGTACACGCGTCCATGCGCGTGTGTGTGTCCGTTTGTTTCCCGTCGCTCCCTCTCTTCACGGCAGTGCCCAGGCAGGTGGCCTTGGTTCTCCTGGGTTTACTTGCCCCTAGTGCGCTGTGTCTGAGCCCCTGTCCCCTGTGGTTGTCTTGGCAGGTTCTCCCATGGGCAAGTGGTCTCTGTGGACGAGCTGCGCCCCTTCCAGGACCCAGACCTGAGCTCCCTCCAGGCCGGCTCTGCATGTCTGGCCAAGCAGCAGGACGGCCTCTGGTACCCGGCTCGGATAACCGGTGAGGCTGCCCACAGGCCTCTCAGACAGGGCTCTTACTGGAGAGCCCCGTTGCATGCCCAGGTGGAGCGAGGCCACCCTCAACCTCGGTCCCACCTTCCTTCCAACACTCAGTGTGGTTCCTGCCACCTGTTGAGGCCATTGACCTGGCCTGCCTTTTTGTCCCCTGCCTCCAGATGTGGATAACGGCTACTACACAGTCAGGTTTGACTCACTGCTGCTGAAGGAGGCCGTGGTGGAGGGGGACGGCATCCTGCCCCCACTGCGCACGGACCCCGCAGGGTCCTCGGACTCTGACAGTGGCGACGCGGATGACCCAAGCTATGCCAGAGGTACGGCAGCAGGTCAGGGTCCCAGAAGCCAGGAAGGGGAAGCATTGGCAGCAGTCGACCTGCGAGGCTTCCGGCTGGCAGGGCCTGTGACCATCGGACCCATTGGACAGTGTGGCTGCAGGGAGGTGGGCTGTGCTCAGCAGAGGGGGCACTCATGCCTGAGCAGGTGGGGGAGATGACAGAGCGTGTGCAGGCTGGGGGGCAGGTCCTGAGACCCACAGAGGCAGAGACCTGGCCCTTGTCTTCAGGGAGCACATGTGAGGGTTACAACTCCACACCCTGCATGCCGAAGCGGTGTGTGCCGAGGCAGGGCTGACACGCAAGTCGGCGTGTAAGACGGGGCCGGTGGGGCGTGGAGTGCAGGCAGGAGCAGCTCCTTCCAGTGGTCTCCCCATGGGCCGGGTGTCTGGTGGATAGAGGGGAGGCTGGGTCCGGACAGCCAGGGACAGGAGAGTTTCAGGAATAGCTGGAGGTGTCCAGCCCTCCCGAGGGGTCAGTTAGGATGTAGAGAGGAGATATTCTTGTGGAATCTGTTCTGTGAGTTGGTAGTTTCTGAACCCCTGTGTCCACGGGGGCGGCGGGGAGGACTGAGCCATGAAGTGGGTGGTGACTTTCTACTAGGGGAGGAGGGGAGCTCACCGCCTGAGAAGGTGGGTCAGGGGAGGGCTCCAGGGGGGAGGGCTGCCATGTGACCTCGGGGGTGGCGCTGAGGTGTGGGGAGGGATGCAGCAGACTCTGCCCCACTCTGCCGGTGCTCAGCCTTAGAGTCACGTGCCAATGACAGGTCTGAGCAATCGATGGAGAGCCTGAGGTGCCGGGCATCACAGCCCTGGGCCAGAGCTGAGCTCTTGGGCTAACATGGAGAGCCCAGGGTGCTCCATGTCCAGTGGGGCCGAGCCACTGCCCTGTTTCCTGCAGTGGTGGAACCGGGTGCTGCCGACCACGGGACCTGCAGCTCCGCTTTTGCTGGCTGGGAGGTGCACACACGGGGCATTGGCTCCAGACTCCTGGCCAAGATGGGCTACGAGTTTGGCAAGGGTGAGTGTGTGCTGCCCTGGGGAGGGGAGGGGGCGGCTACAGCCCCGCTCAGGTCCAGCAGCAACAGCGCTAGTCCTGTGTGCCCCCAGGTTTGGGCCGACATGCAGAGGGCCGGGTGGAGCCCATCCATGCTGTGGTGCTTCCTCGAGGGAAGTCGCTGGACCAGTGCGCAGAGATCCTACAGGAGAGGACCAAGGGCAGCACGCCTGGAACCCGGAGGCCCCCGAGATGCCGGGGGAGCAGGGGTGGGCGTCCTCCCCCTCGTAGTGTGTTTGACTTTCTGAACGAAAAGCTGCAGTGCCGGGCCCCTGGGGCCCTGGAGGCTAAGGGCCCCCCCCCAGGGAGGAGGAGCGGCAAGGAAATATACCATGCCAGCAAGAGCGCCAAGCGGGCCCTGAGCCTGCAGCTCTTCCAGACTGAGAAGAAGATCGAGCAAACCCAGCGGGACATCCAGGGCATCCAGAAGGCCCTCGCCCGAAACACCGGCCGGTACGTGTGGGGCTGAACCCAGGGCAGAGGGTGTACCCCAGGGTGGCAGTGCCTTCAGCCCACAGTTCCCACGCGGGAGATTGCTCTGACTGAGGGTGGGGGCTGTCTGAGGAGGGTCTGATGCCTGGAGGAGGATGGGCAGTGGCCACAGCACTGTGGGGGCTTCGTGCCGGTGGCCAAGCAGCCCATGCTGAACGGCAGGCTCCTGTCTAGGCACAGTGTGACGGCAGCCCAGCTGCAGGAGAGGCTGATGGGAGCCCAGCGGGAGCTGGGGCAGCTCCAGGCCCAGGAGGCAGGCCTGCAGCGCGAGCAGAGGAAAGCAGACACCCACAAGAAGATGACTGAGTTCTAGAGCCCCTGTGCACGCAGTGGACAGAGCTCAGGGCCCCCAGCTCCTGGCTGCCCTCTGGAAGACTAGCTGTCACCCAGCAACTAGATGCTACTGGAAGAGGGGCCCCTGCTCCCAGCCTAGCCCCCATGGCCAGCCTTCTCCCTGGCCCAGGGCATGTGGACACTGCTGAATGGAGATGGGGCTGCAGGGGTCACGTCTGGACACTTAACTTGCCCGTTGAGCCCACCTGCCAGTGTCTTAGGGGGTCTCCTTTGCAAAGACATTAAAGTGATCGTGTTGTGTCTTTCAGTGAAGGCTCAGCTGGCTTGTGGGGTCTTTGGGGGCAGAGGGGTCTCTGCACAGGGCCATGGGGCCAGGCTGGAGGGGCCCTGAGTGGGCGCTGCCCCCTGCCCAGAGGCGGAGGGCCCAAAGGCTGGCATTCTCCTTGCTCTCTTGGGTGGGGCTCTGCCAGCAGCCCCTCCCCCACGTTGCCTGACCCCCACAAGTGTGTGGGACTTGATGCTACAGCAGGGGGAGGAGGTCGTGGCCAGATGCGTCCTCAGGAAGCACCATGAATGAGGCAGGAGGACCTGGTGGGGTGGGTTTGGAAGTCTGAGAGCCTGGGTTCAGCCCCAGGATTCAGCGGCCACGAGACCGCCCAGTTCCCGTGCTGTGCCTGTCTCCTCACCGGTGTGTGCCCACCTCACGGGGGGAGGAGACCACGAGTTAGGCTCTGGGAGCAGCGCTGGCGTGCTGCACACACCCGCCAAGTGATGTCTAGACCCCACACGGGGGCTGCGGCAGGAGCGATGGCTGCAGAGTGTTGAGTGGCTGCTTGGGGAGATGCAGGGAGATGCACAGGCAGGAAGTGAGGTGGGGAGCGTGGCTGAGGGCTGTACAGAGGCACTTCGCAGGGTGCCCAAGCCGCCGGGCCTGCTCCACACGGGGCCGAGGAGGGGCCACCACGCGCGGGCCTTGGTAAGTGCCTGTTCTGGCTTCCACCCTGGTCAGGTCCCTAGGCCCCTTGGTGCCCTCCTGGGAGCAGCTGAGGGTTGGGGTCTGGGAGGACCAGGTTAGCCATCCCAGACCCTCTTACGAGCTAAGCCCACTCCCCCTGGGTCTGGGCAGACTGGCCCCCCGTCTCTAGAGACACCCCACCCCAGCAGCTCTGCTAAGATCCCAGGAAGAAGACCATGATCCGATGGCAGGGACAGTTGGAGGGGAGGGGTGGAGAGCCAGAGAGAAGTGGGGTGGGGGCAGTCATGGGACAAAGCAACCTCTCCCTGCCTGCTGACCCCTCCCCTGCCTATCCAACCCCTCAGGGGACAAAGCTCAGCAGTGGATGGCTAGGGGGGCACCATCTGAGACAGTGGCCTGTGCCTTAGAGGGCCTAGGGTGTGACCTCAGGACCTCCCTAGGTCCCCCTGCTCACAACTCCCCTGCCCCTCCTCACCGGCCATGCTCAGCTACCGTTTGGGTCATCTTCGCCCACTCAGGTACTCACGGGGCCAAGCAAAGCACACCTCCTTCCGTGTCACGAGGAGCCCCCCTTCAGAGGTGGGAAGGTAGCTGCTAGGGCCTGGACTCCATGCTTCTGTAGGAAGGAGGGGCTGTGGAGCCTGGGGTTTCCTGTGTGCTGAGTCAGAGCGCCCCAGGGGGAGGAGACTGCCCAGCAGCTTGAGGTGCAGCAGGGGGGCTGCCAGGTAGGTGCCCAGCCTCTCCGCCTCCAGCACCCTGTCTTCTTGCCCCCAGGCCTACCTGCGGCTTCGCAGGATGGGGCCACAGGTGCCCTCAGCCCCTCCTGCCCTCTGGGTCCTCGGGTGCCTTGCCCTGTCCCTCTGGCTGTGGACACTGTGCACGGCCTGCCACAGGTATGTCATCCCTGACCTGGGTTTGGTGTGGGGCATGGCTCCAAGCAGGTTTGGTTCTGTGTGTGAGCCTCCCTGCTGGGCCTTGCACCAGAGCCTGGCACCTCAGCCCCCCATCTCTGCCTCCCTGGCCTGATGAGACTCTTGCCCCCAGGAAGCGGGTGCAGAGGCAGCGGGCCAGGCCCCAGGGCGGTGTGATGCCAGCGGAAGCGGTGAGTGCCAGGCTGTCCCGGGGGCCAGGGCGGGGCCAGCACAGGACCCACCAGCCTTCCTTGCCCCCAGTCACTGCTGAGACGACACCACTTCTGCACCCTCAGCAAGTCGGACACAAGACTGCACGAGCTGCATCGGGGCCCTGCTGGCTGCAGAGGTGAGCCCACCCGGGAGGGGCGGGACCGGGGCATGGGCGGGGCTTGCACCCTGGAGCAGCTCCGCGGCTCCCTCCTCATCGGTTCCCTGCCCCCCTGCCCCAGTAACCTCTGTCTTGACCCCTAGCTCCACGGCCTGCCAGCATGGATATCCTGCGCCCACAATGGCTGGAGGTGCCCAGAGGCACCAGCAGGCCTATGGCAGCCTTCTCACACCGGGAACTGCCCCAGGCAATGCCTGCTGCCACCTCACCCTCCATCTGCCCCGAGGCCACCTATTCCAATGTGGGGCTGGCTGCAATCCCCAGGGCCAGCCTGGCAGCCAGCCCTGTGGTGTGGGCAGGGGCACGGCTAACCAGCAGCTGTGCCAGGCCTGGGCCTGAGGCCAGACCTGAGGTGGCGGAGTATGCTTGTATCCAGAAGCTCAAGGAAACAGATCAGGGCCCCCAAAGCCTGGGGCAGGGGAAGGCCAAGCTGACCCCAGCTGTTCAGGTAAATTGGAGCAGATGGGGTAGGGTGGGTAGGGCTGTACAGGTCCTCGAAGGAGTCTATGGTGCTGACCCCTCCTTGGGTTGGCTTCTTCTCTCCCAGGTGGACATCCTGTACTCCAGAGTCAGGAAGCCTAAAAAGAGGGACCCAGGACCTGCCACAGACCAGCTGGACCCGAAGGGCAGGGGAGTAATTCTGCCTCTGGGAAGTGACCAGTCCTACGAGACCCTCCCACTCAGGGGCCTGGGCAAGGATGATGGCCTCCTGGAAAATGTGTATGAGAGTATCCAGGAGATGCCCGCCCCCCCCAGCACCTGGAGCCCTCCTGCTCTAGCTGTTAGCATGAGTGCACCTTTGCAGGCTTCCCCAGCCTCAACCTAGGGAGGGGTCTCCAACTCCCCATCTGCCTGGAACGACCAAGTATAGAGTTCCTCCTTCCAGAGTACTGCCCAACGCCCATTCCCTATCCCCGCCCCCCGAAGTTGGCAGCACAAAGTCCAGATCCCAAGGCTTCCAGCCTGTGAGGTCCCTGGGGGTCCTGGCTGCCGTGGCCTCTTAGCCTCTCCCAAGGTCTTAATAAATCCCCAGCGCAGGGAGGATGAATACAGCCGTGCCTCACAGCCTACTTTTCTTGAAAGCCTGGGAAGGTTGGCAGGGATTGTCTGAAGGGCACTCCTGCCTGGGGTGTCTTGCCGCCTGAAGCTGTGCGCAGCTGGTCAGTTTCAGAAGACAGTGTGGGGAAGGGAAGCTAGCTCTAGGGGTGGTGGTCCCCAGGCCAAGTCGGTCTTAGCACGTGTTGCAGCCGGCCCGCGAGCTGACCGCCCCAGGGTGGGACTTGGACCCTGAACACTAAGGGAGGGCTCCGCCGCCCAGCCCCTGGTGTTACATAAGGTACGGGGTAGGTGGGCAGTCGTGCGTTAAAGAATAACCTGCTCCCGGGAAGCCCGCCAAGGAGACGCGACCCCTTCCCCGGATCTGGCAGCTCTCCGCGCAGGCACACCCGCGAGTAAGCCGGCCCTCCCCGGCGGCGGGGGCGCACGGGCACCCCGGGCTCCGCAGGGGCGAGGGACCGACAGGAACCGGCGGTGCCGCGAGCGCGGCCCTTTCCCCAGGCCGCGCCGCTGCGGCCGGCTCGGGGGCCGGGCCTCGGAGCGCAAGCCAATGGGAGCGCGGCTGGCCCCGGCCGCGGTCCACCTCGGAATGTTGATACAGCGCGCGAGCCAATGGGCGTGCG
>NC_058412.1:137928665-137940554 GCF_002201575.2 Neomonachus schauinslandi
CCCGGGAGCGCTTCCCGCCGCGCCGGGCCGGGGGCGGGGCCGGGGGCGGGGCTGCGCCGTCCCCACCGGCCGCAGCCGGTTTGGGGGGCGGGTGCGGAGCGGATCCGGGGTGGGGGCTGGGAACCCCCGTGCCGCTGCCTGCGCTGAGCCTGCCCCTTCCGCAGGGCCCTGCCGTGGGCGGCGGCTTTGCGGGCTTGGAGTTCGTGCTGCCTCGGGAGCCGGAGCCGCGGGCCGCCAACCTAGGGGTCCCGGGGACGTGGGCGGGGGCGGCGGTGGGGCCCCCGAAGCCGTCGGCGCACATCCCCGTGCCAGCGCAGAGGTGAGCCAGGGCCTATCGCGCCAGGCCGAGGTGGGCGTGCGCACACGTGCGCTGGTGTGCGCAGGGGTGGTGGGTGGGGCGCGGGCACGTGCCTTCTCGAGCCCCACCCCACGGAGGGTAGAGGGGTCTTGGTGGAGGGCAGGTCAGGGCCCCGACCTGGGCTTTCTGCCCCCCTCCCCAGCTCTCCAGCGCTGGAGGAGTGGAGCAGAAATTATCAGTGTATCGTGCCCCGTGCGCCCCCCAAGCTCTGGGGGCCAGAGCGCAGAGCTGGGAGGGGGCCCCTGTCAGTCTCTGTGCCGTAGAGGCTGCCCGCTGACGTGAGGTTGACGGTCCAGGAACCCCAGGGCTTCTGACGGCCATCTCCTAGCCCTGCCTAAAACCCTCCTGGGTGCCCCACACCCAAAGCTGGCTTCCCAGGTAGAGGCGGGCTGTGGCCTGGCCTGCTGGGGCCTGGGGACCCAGCTTGTCTCCCCTGGCTGCTGCTGGCTGGTCCCTCCCTCCCAGGCCTGGCGCGGCCGCAGCTGCTGTTGCACAACCCTGGTTACTGAGTGATTGGGGGGAGGGCTGGGCCCGGCCTGGCCTCGCCTGGCCCGGCCTGGGGGTGGGGCCTCAGACCCCTGTCCAGCGCCTGGGCCTGAAGGAGCCACCGTGGAACAAAGCCCAGGCTGCAGAGGACTCCGGCTTCAGGGAGACCCCAGCCTGGGCCCTGTGTCTGGTGGTTCCTGGAGATTTGGTCTCTGTAATCCGAGCTGGGGGTGGAGACGGGCCTCCAGCCCAGTGCCTGGAGGGAGGGAGCTGCGCCACACACAGACACACACACACACACACACACACACACACACAGACACACACACACTGCCCAGGCCTGCACGTGTGCTGGGCTAGGGGAGGAGCTTGGAGTACTTGCTCGACGCCACCCACATCTCTTCCAGAGCCCCCCCGGGAAAATCCCGACTGGATGAGGTCATGGCTGCGGCTGCCCTCACAAGTCTGTCCACCAGCCCCCTCCTGCTGGGGGCCCCAGCTGCAGCCTGTAGCCCAGGTGAGACTGAGACACCTGGCCTGGGGTCTCCGGGACCCTGTGGTTGCCCACCCCTTGGGGCAAGCAGAACCTCTTTGCCTGGAACACCACCTTCTAAATAGACCTCTTGAGGCCTGAGACAGACATCAGGACCCCCAGTGCCTCTCAGTGTGTCCCAGTCTGCGGGCCTGTGACCTGTCCATTTCCCCCTGGCTGGCCAGGGGTCTCCCCACACAGGATGTCCCTGTGTTGAGGAGGCTAGTCCTCCCGGCCACTGCTTCCTCCAAAAGACGTGGCTGATCTGTGACCAGGTGAACGGGCAGAGGCGCAGAGTTAAGGGGCTTGCAGCGGCAGCCTCTGAAGAGCAGCCCGAGCCCGACGGAAGCCCTAACACGGCTGCCGGTGTGTCCCCACAGAGCCTGGCTTGGAGCCCTGGAAGGAGGCCCTGGTGCGGCCACTGAGCAGCTGCAGCGGAGACTGGGGCTGGGACCTGGCCAGCGACCAGTCCTCTCCATCTACCCCATCACCCCCACTGCCCTCTGAGGCAGCCCATTTCCTATTTGGGGAACCTGCCCCAAGGAAGAGGAAGGTGAGCCTGAGGCAGCCCTCAGGGCGGGGTGGACGCGGTGGCCATGCCTGACCACCAGCCCTTGTCACCCAGAGCTCAGTGCAGGTCCTGTTCCAGTGTCTGTGGAAGCGGTGTGGGAAGGTGCTGAGCACGGCCTCCGGGATGCAGAGACACATCCGCCTGGTGCACCTGGGGTGCGGTGGGGCTGGCGGGGGGGGGTGGGGCAAGCCAGGTGGACCAAGGCTTCAGCTCCCACCCACTGTGTCCCCCGCAGGCGGCAGGCAGAGCCAGAGCAGAGCGACGGTGAGGAGGACTTCTACTACACAGAGCTGGACGTTGGCATGGATGTGCTGACAGACGGGCTGTCCAGCCTGTCCCCAGTGTCCCCCACAGCCTCCGCGCCACCTGCCTTCCCCCGCCTGGAGCTGCCAGAGCCCCCGACCCTGTCCAGCCTGCTGCGGCCGCTGGCCCTGCCCCCAGTCCCCGTGCTGAGCTCTGCGGCACCCCCTGAGGTGTGCCACGGTGACAACACCTACCAGGTGGGTGAGGCCACAGGCAGCAGCTCGGGGTGAGTCTCGGGGTGCTCGGGACAGGGGAGAGGACACAGCTGTGTCTCCTCTCAGGGCTGCCTGGCCCCCGTCCGCCTGGAGCCACGGCCCACCACCATCAGGACCTGTGTGCCAACCCTGCCCTCCAAGCTTGGTGCCAACCCAAGGTGCGTGCGTGTTGAGGGGCTGGGGCAGGTGTCCGGCAGGGAGGGTCCCGGCCCAGCATGAGCCCGCCGCGTCTCCTCTGCGTCCCCCCAGGAAGCCCCGGGGTGACGCCAAGAAGTGCCGGAAGGTGTACGGCATGGAGCACCGAGACCTGTGGTGCACAGCCTGCCGCTGGAAGAAGGCGTGCCAGCGCTTCCTGGACTGAGCATGCGCGCCCGTGCCCACCCCCAAGCTGCTGCCCCGCTCCCCAGGACTCTGCCGAGGAGAAAATAAGCTACCCCCAGCCCCCAGCCAGGCGCTCCTCCTGCGGCAGGGTCTGCTTTTTAATGGTGGGGGAAGTTCGGTGACCCTGGACCCCCAGAGGTTTGTGGGGGGGGGGGTCCCACCACTCAAAGTGCCTCTGAAGAAACCAGCCTTTTGCACTAAAGCCAAACCTCACGGCTGTCCCCTTGGCCCGGGGTCCCTGGGGGTGGCCGCCCTCCCTGCCTGTCAGCCCATGGACTTGTCAGGGTGCTGATGGGCCAACTTCAGGGCCACATGGGGGCCGGTCTGTGATGCACTTTGAGGGGTGTCAGGGAGGGGCCTCCCCTGCCCGCACTTAACCCGATGGTTCGAGGGCCCCGGGCGCTGACGTTTGTATCTTGTTTGCGAAGCTCAGGTGTCTCGAGTCTGGGCCGCGCCAGGCAAGGAGAAAAATTAAAGATTTGGGGTTTTTCCAGAAGCCGTGTCTGCCTCCTGGGGGGAACTGAGATCCTGCCAGAGGCAGGGGTGGTGGGTGGGCAGACCAGGGAGGCCAGCCAACAGACCGCAGAGGGCTCACTCCCTGACACAGGAGGAGGGGACACTGTGAAACACTCACGAGGCGTCCGCTTGAGCAGCAATTTCCCAGTTTATTGAAAGTGGAAGCTTTGCAAGAAGGTCGAAGCTAACCCGTCACAGGAAGGAGACCCCCAGGCAGGCCCAGAGCTCGCCCCGGCAGACAGGAAGGTGCCGTCCACCTGTCCTGTGGCTACGGA
Source organism: Neomonachus schauinslandi (assembly GCF_002201575.2). NCBI lineage: Eukaryota > Metazoa > Chordata > Mammalia > Carnivora > Phocidae > Neomonachus > Neomonachus schauinslandi. Next base: position 137,932,303 of record NC_058412.1, read on the forward strand.
CTGCAACAGCTGCGATTTTCTGCCAGCCGATCACGAAGTCTCTTCTCCCAAATATTAAACACATCTCCAATACAAACACAGGTTTATGATAATATAAAGTTGCTATGATATAGATTATCCCCAAGGGAAAGAAAACCAACAATTTTCAAACACTGCCCTTGTTTGTTTTGTTTTTGTTGACAGGTTGAAAGCATGTTGAAAAAATAAATATTTCAGAAAAGCACACACACAGCACCCTCACTACGAGTGGTTCTGAAAGGGCCACACACACAAACACAATATAGAACCTAAAAAATAAAAACCACCAGTAAGTATGGCTTTCTTAAGCGTTGCACGTGTCACAGAATGAGCGAAAAATAAGATTATCTTTCATCATATTGCAAAAAGTTCCAGTTTTTGCCTTTTCTCGGTTTCTTTTTTAAAAAGGAGGATGTGCAAAGTTGGAAGGAGTAGCCGTGTCTCTTGAGTCGAGGTCCCTATTCAGTCCTGGCAGTGTTATGACTGTTTCCCAAAACCCAGAGTCCAAATATACAACCTGGTTGGGATCCAGAGCTTGATACAAAAGTCATACGGGTTCCCTGCCCCCCCCACCCCAAAGAACTCACCACTCAACGGACTGCATTTTCCACTTTGGTGTTGCAAACACCAAAATACAGACAGACACAAACAAAAAAGTACAAAACGTGAAATGTAATCTGCACATTTTTCTCCTCTTCATAAAAAAATATTTATTAGTTTAAACATTGATTTAAAAAAAAACCAGTCACGTAAAAAAACCCTTCATTACACGTCTTTTCCCTCCACGCCTCCTGAGAAGGGGATGCCTTCATTTCCATCGATGGCGGCAAACCGTAGGATGGCGAGCCTGCCTTGCAGCACACGCCTTGCAAACTTGGTGGGCAGGAGTGGGGCCCTCGGTTTTCCAGTACAGTATTGGTTTTAAGGAAGAAAATGCCCCTGTGGCACTGAGAGCGACCCTCCAGAAAGGTCAGCAAGGGAGCGAGCGGGTCGGAAAGAGCGAGATGTCCTGAGTGCGGAGGCAGAGATGGCCCAGGGTGTGGGCAGGACGGCCTGAGCGGTGGGACCGGTACAAAACCCAGAGACACTGTTGGTAGCAAAGGTCTGGTTTCCAAACACATTTATAAGAAAGTAGGTCTGTTTAGAAAAGGGGTCAGAAAGTCGGGGAGGTACACAGTTCTGAGGGCCCTGTGAGGGGTGCAGCCCGGGGCCTCACTGGAGAAAGGCAGCAAGGGAAGTGGGTCCCAGAGTCCCTGCACTGGCCTCGCCCCCCACCCCCCACCCGCCGTGTCAGGAAGAGCCGGCAGGGCAGCCCGCGAGGGCTCCCCACGCCCCCTCGGGGGACAGGAGCGCGGGCGGCCGGCGGCTGGCTCTGTCCACGCCCTCTAACCGATGGTACTGAAAACACGCACAGAAGGCCCCCGGCACCCCAGCGGCAGCCGGGGAGGCGAGCGCTCCAGGCCACCCCCAGAACCTAAGTTAGGGGCTCGGGGGATTCTCCTTTTTCCACCTAAAAAGAATAGATGTGACACGGTGACCAGCCTGGTAGAAGCTTACAGTCCGTGGAAAAAGAGAACGTAGAAACACTGCCCTCAGCGGGGCTCGTGCCCGGACGGGCCCTGCCTGCGCCTGAGCCGTGCGGGCGCAGGACGGAATGTCTGAGTAGTGAAGTGTGGTCCGCGACGGCCTTACCGGGGAAGGGGACAGACCAGGGCGGGTCCTGCGGCCCAGGGGAGGGTCCTCACAGCGGGGCCCTTGCTTTTCACTCAGAAAAAACCAGATCACAAAGAGGCAGTGAGCTCATCTACAAAGACAACAGAAGGACTGACAAGCTGAAGGAAAGACGCTAGGTTTTGTCACGTCAGAAAAATAATGCCAAACAAAATAATTTTATGTAACTACCTCAACTATGTCTCTGACGACTTAAAAAGTTTGGTTACCCACGCGGGGAGGTGTGAGCAGCGCACGGCTGTCAGGATCCCCACCTCCAGTGTTAGCAGCAACAAGGCAAGGGCACCCAGGAGGGCCGGCAGGAGGGGCCTGGGCACGAAGGACGGCAGAGCCGAGGGGACGAGGCCGCCCCCGGGCTCCCCAAGGAAGGGCACACGGAACGAAGAGCCCAGGCGCCCCAAAGGGCCCTGAGTGGCCAGCAGCGGGGCGCGCTGAGCCCTGCACCAGAGGAGCGTGGCACGTCGGTCCCCACCTGGCGGCCTCCACCGGATGATAGCACCTGGGAGTCCTCGGCCCCGGCAGGGGCTTCTGCAGCTGTTGTATGTGAAGCACCAAAGCCCAGAGGCAGGAGGGCCACGGGGCTTTCTGTACACTGGACCTGGATTCCGCGGGCCGCCACGGCAGCGGCAGAAGGCTGCGGTGGTGGCTGCAGGCAGTGACCAGGCTGCTGAGAAAGGGGGAGCAGAGCAGGGGGCGGGGGGAGACTCCAGCACTGGACATCGGGTATATGCAACACCTTCCTTAACACCCCTTGGACCTGTGGCCTCGGGGACCACGCTCATGACCCCGACCAGCCCCGACCTTGACCCGGCCATCGGGCCATCGTGCGTGCCCTAGCTACACGCCCCTGCTGGGGACCCTCCCTTGGTCCCCGCAGACACGAGGGAACGTGTGCCCTCCCTCTGCTCAAACCCACCCTGTGCCCCCCAACATCCTGTTCGGTCCTGGAGCCCTTACTTGCTGGGGTCATGCCTGCTTCCGACCCTGCGGGGCCGGTTTCTGTGTGTGTGTCTGGGGCAGGAGCAGAATAAAGGGGCTCAGCGTGGCCGGGCCCCAGGCGAGAGCAGATCCCTAGGGACACGCACATGCACACGCACGCGCGCACATACACACGGACACACACACGCCCGCACGCACGCACGCGTGCACACTGGAGGGGTGGCACCGCCCTGCCCCCGCCCCCAACCCGCGGCCTAGGAGATCCAGAAGTCCTTGTCGGGCGCCCCCGGGGGGCTGCTGGGTCCCTGCGGCGAGTCCTCGTCCTCCTTCTCGGCCGCCAGCAGCGCATCCTCGTGGGCCAGGCCCACCTCATCCTCGTCCTCACACAGCTCCTCCTCACCCTCCCCCCGCGGGTCGTCGGGATCTTCCAGGTAGGGCCCATCGCCAGGGAACAGCTCGGGGGAGCCCTCCGTGCCACCGCCGTCCAGGGGCCCGGCCACGCCTCGGCCCGCGCAGTCGGCACATACGCCGTGGCGCCGCGAGCCGTGCTTGATGCCCACGCTGGCGGCCGACATGAACACACGGCTGCACAACTTGCACACATACTTCTTGTCCTTGCTGTGGACCTGCGGGGGGACGGGCGGTCAGTGCGGGGGACGGGCAGTCGGGGGGACAGGTGGTCAGTACGGCGAAGGGGGATGGGTTGGTCAGTGGGGGGGGCAGGGGGTCGGTGGGGGGAAGGGCGGTCAGTGCAGGGAAGTGGGATGGGGTGGTCAGTGAAGGGGGACAGGTGGTCAGTGGAGGGAGAGGATTGCGATTTTAATTCCTCATATTTTTCTGAATTCTCTGGTGTTCTAGAGCAATCGAGTAAATAAAAACATAACCAATGGTGTCACGGTGGAAAAGGTTTGCTGAGCTGTGTCCTTCCTCCGTACGTGAACACACCCTCACTGATGGGTCACTGTCCTGGGGGCTGCACCCTCGGAAGGGACCCCCTTCCCCGTCCGGGGCTGAGGGCTCTCTGCCTCCCAACTCAGTGGCTCCACAGACCACCACGAACAGTCCACCTTCCCATCACAGCCTTCCACAAACCCCGACCATGAAGACCACTGCTCAGACGTTCACTGCTGACCAGCGTCCACAGGCTGGGTCCCCACACGTTCTGATTCTAGAAACGGAGCCTCAAACGATGCGGTCCCCAGGGCCCTCCTGCGTCTCTTCTGTTTGTTGTATTTTAAACCCAGGGCTTCCTCGAGCCTCCCCCAACAGAAACTTCTGAGAGCAGGCTTGGTGGGGCCGTGGGAGGCAGCGTCCACGGAGGCCCCTCAAGACCTGGGGCTCCCACGCAGGGAGCTGGGGGCTGTGCCAGGACACCCGGGAGCGACCAAGGTGTCTCGGGGAGCTACTCAGCTGGCACCAGATGGCTGGGCACCTGTCCTAACACATGGAGGGAGGGAAGAGAGAGGGAGGATGCGGGCACCATGGCAACCCTCGGCTCCTCCTCCGGAGACCCCGCCGTCCAGAGGACTCCTGGCAACGCTGCCCCAGCCCCTCTGTCTCCCCAGGGGGCACAGCACAGGCACCAGCCTCCACACAGAAGGGACACCGAGTGCCCCTACTGCCACCTGCTGTCAGCAGCCGCTCAGCTGCCTCCTGGGGGCCAGGGGCCCTCAACAAATTAAAGGGGAAGATACAGAGCCTCTTCTCAGAAAAGGGCAAACCTGCACACGTTTTAAGTACATTTTCAGGGATTTGTGATCCTCCCTGAAACCTAAGCAGGACCCCAGGATGGAAATCTGGCCCCATCCAAGGTAAACGGGCAACGACCACACCGAGCCTCAAATGGGACCAACGCTTCCTGAAGCCATAATGTGGTTTTGCTAAAGAAAAGCTGTCGTAACCCACGTACTGACAACTTTCCAGCACTTGAGTATAGCAAACAAGCCCCCATTCATCTCTGAGTAGGAACAACGTGGGCATCGGCGTACGGATTCCTCCAAGTTTCTGTGGTAACCTGAGCCTCTGCAGCTCTCGGGGTGGGCTCTGCAGAAGGGAAACACTGGACAGAGGGGCAGCTCTGCAGTCAGTGGCAAGTCAGCCCTAGCGGTTGCCCCACAGACCTGCCGTCCAGGCTGGGGCTGCCGCTTCCCCGGGCTGCTGGACCCCACGACGGGGCAGTGGACACTGCAGGCTGGGGCCATGGGACCTCCCTCAGTCAGCTGGGCTGGGCTCCCCCCCACTCTTGGGGCTGTCCCCCCTCCAGCTTTGCTGCCTGACCTCTCAGGAGACTTCCCAGATGTCCTCACCCCAAAATAAGTGCCCTCCACTGGGCTGGAAAGATAAAACAACAGGCTAGTAAGGTTGCCCCATCCAGAGAGCCAACTGTTGGATCCAAACCGAGTAAATCTGGATGCGACCCCAAAGTGAGCCAGAGCCCCCCACTCACCCCAGATGGACACACACACAGGCAAAGACCCTGCTCGTCCACAAGGCTCACCTTGCCAGCAGCCAGGCCTGAGGGTATCACCCTGCCCTCCCGCAGCCGCCTGCCACCCTTGTGCAAGGGCAGCCCTGGGTCACCCTCACCACCGCCAACACAGCCCCCCCACACCGCCTGGGGGTCTGCTCCTGACAGCAGCTCAGCATGCTGCAGGGTCAGCCAAGTCTGTGCACCCCGCAGGCGACTCCCGACACCTCTGAGATTCCCAAACTCATGACATGACCCCAGTGCCCTCTCCCAGCCCCCATGGCACAGGCTGAGGGCTCTGGGCATCTGCCAGCCCAGGGCTGCCTCCACTTCCTCAGCCCTGCAAGCTCCAGCTGGCCCCACCCTCAGTCCTGAACCCCACCCTGAGTGTGTGTCTCAAGAAGACAACACCATGTATAGCCTTGTGGTCTGGCCCTGGCCCCCACGGTTTATCTCACCTGCCAAAGTGTCCCTTGCCCTGTGTTTTTTGGCAAATCTGCCTATTTCAAGGATGACCTTTTCCTATCACTTCCTGGCCAAGCAAATCTATCCATTCAGCACCTGCCAACTGGCAACTCCAGCTGGGTGCCCACCACAGACAGATAATCCAACACCTTACAAGGCCACGGGGGAGCGGGGGGTGGAGGGGGTCCCACCATGCCTTGGAGCCGGGGCACCAAGGAAGTGACCTCATGGCGGGACACCAGGGGCCGAGAGCAGGGGTCCTGGCAGGGGAGGAAGCGCTTGCCAAGGCCAGGCCGAGGTCTGGGGCTGGGGGGTGATACAGCCCACCTGCTTTCTGCACCCAGTCTCAGGGGGTGGAGCTTATCAGGGGGGTGGGGTCAACATCGCTCTACCTACTCACTTGGCCTTTCCAAGGCAGAGCGGAACCCACTTTAGGGCTTCCCATGGCCTTCTGGGCACCCCACATCATCATCCCACCTTCCTGGATCCCTCAGCCCAGCACTGAATGGGCCCAGCCGACCCCATGATGACCCCATGCTGACTACCCTCCACTGACCCCTCATGCTATCCCCATGCTGACCCTGTGATGACCCACACTGACCTTGTGATGACCCACGCTGATCCCGTGCCGACCCCATGCAGATCCCATGATGACCTCATGCTGACTACCCTCCACTGACCCCCCCCATGTCAACCCCATGCTGACCCTGTGCTGATCCACGCTGACCCCATGCTCACCCCACACTGACCCTGTGATGACCCACGCTGACCCCACGCTGACCCTGTGATGGTCCACGCTGACCCCATGCCGACCCCATGATGACCCTGTGACGGCCCATGCTGACCCCATGCCGACCCCATGCTGAGCCTTGGCCGCACTCACAACCCCGCCCCCACTCACCAGCGTGTGCCGCTTCATGTGCTCCCGCCGCGTGAACTTCTTGCCGCAGATCTCGCAGGGGTAGGGCCGCTCCCCCGTGTGGGAGCGCATATGCCGCTTGAGGATGCACTGGTGCATGGCCGAGAAGCTGCAGTAGGGGCACTTGAACTTCTTCCTGATCACCGTGAACTCGTTGACTGAAAGACAGCAGACCCGCAAGTCAGCGTGCAGCCCGCCCGCCCCAACAAGCCCTGCTCTTGTTTAGACGGCCCCCGCCGAGGGCCCGCACGCCCAGGCCGGAGAGCCCGCGCTCTGCCGAAGGTCGGAGGTCACTACTTCCAGCACGTCCCGGACACAGCCACTATCTTACACATCAGCCTCCGAGACACAGTGAGGTCCTCATACACAATCATAACAGAGAACAAAGCTGTAAAGACAAGTGAAGCCGGAGCTCGGTTCCCAGCCCATAGCTCTGCTCACGGCCACAGGCCATTGGTACCCGGCAGTCGCAAGGCAGAGCCGCCCCCTCCAAACACCTGCAGGCTGGTGGCTTTGCAGTTTTAACGCCCAGAGGAAAGGTCTGCCTAAGCAGCCAGTGGACACAGCCAAGTGAGAGGCTTGGGTCAGCCCCAAACGTGCAACAGATCGCTGAGTGGCCTCTGCCTCGGGGTGTGCCTCATCCGACCTGTTTTTCTGCCCACATTTCTGAGAGTGACGCCACGGGCCCCTGTGGGGTCATCCGTGTGGCCAGCTCGAGCTCACGGCGGGGGGCTGCGTTCCACACCCGAATGCGGCCACACCCTCAGAGGCATCTCGCTCCCCATGCTGGATGCTCTCCTGGTGGTAGTCAAGGGGGTTGGGATCCCATGCGTCAGCCCCACTGTGCAGGGTTCCACTGGGCACTGGGCAGCTTATCCCGAGTGGTGCCCTTGGCGACGGGCACCCACAGACACCACAGTCATCCCCTCTGAAACATGCAGAGCATCCACCCAGGAACCCCATTAACCTAAACGCCTGAAAGCAGTCATCCCAGACTTCACCGGGATTGCTGGGAGCATCCAGATCCTGGGATCTCACTTCCCGCTGTGCAAGGAGCTTGGTGGTGGACACCTGTCTGAATGCAGTTTCCCAGGGCCCTCACACCACCCTACAACCTGGACGGCACCTGGACGGCTGCACGTGGCACCAGGACCCCGAAGACAGACCAAGGTTCCCCACAGTCAAGAACACTGGCCAAGGCCAAAGGCAGGATGCTGGAATGAACCCCAGGAGGGGTGTGGACACCATCAGCCAGGCGGTCTTCTGCTGGGTCCTCAGACTCCTACCAAATGTTCAAGTGTGGCAGGCCCTGGCCACAGTCACCGCTGCCCCTGGAGGTGCCCAGAAGGAGGCAGATAAGAAAACAAATGCCCCAGAGTGACACAGCCCAAGACAGCGGGACCCAGGAAAGCGGAGGCAACTCTTGCTGGCGGGAAGCAGCCAGTCTGCTGGAAGGATGACCACCTCTGTCCCCACAGCCCTGGGCCTCCCACCATGTCACCCAGAAGCAGGGACCCTCACTGCCATCTCCATGGGCCGGGCCCATGGCCCCCTACTGCATTCTGCTGGTCACACCACAGCCACGGGCATGTCACCATGGAAACGACACCAATGGGGGCTGCAGAGCAGCCGAGCTGGTCCTCACCCCTGCACCTCTGCTCCTAAGACACTGGTCCTCACCCCTGCGCCTCTGCTCCTAACACACTGGTCCTC
>NC_058412.1:137940564-137997140 GCF_002201575.2 Neomonachus schauinslandi
GCTCCTAACACACTGGTCCTCACCCCTGCGCCTCTGCTCCTAACACATGCCTGCTTAAATGTGGGGAAACACTAAGTGTTGCTCCATCTGCTCTACGCCCAGCATGGGGCTCGAACTCACAACCCCGAGATCAAGAGTCGCATGCTCCACTGACTGAGCCAGCCAGGCGCCCCTAAGCAGTCTCTGCTTTTTTTTTTTTTTTTTTTTAGTGTTTCTCCCAAGAACCCTTAAAGGGCATCTCAATATTCAAGCAACCCGGATTTCTTTATTTTCCAGCGAGACCATCCACATGCTGTGCTGCGAGCCCATCCCCCCACCATGTGCCCGAGAGCTCTGGGCCCTGGGGTGAGAGTTGGTCCACACGGGGACACACTCCCAGGACGACCTCTATGCACCCTCATGCCAAAACGGCCCGAGCACTAGGCTGTGTGGACTTTATCACAGCTCACAACTGACGACCCTGCCTGGAGCCTGGCCGCCCGCTGGCCTCATGGTTTCCACGCACATAAAAGGGACGCCCTGTCCCCACCATGCCTCTCTCAGAAATCTCAGTCCTGTCCAAAGAAGCAAAGCATTTGCTTACAATTAGAAGCTTTTCACATGTGTTTGTTTGCTCGAGGGCATGCGTGCGCACGTGTGCGTGTGCGTGGCAGGAGCTGGGGGCAGGAGGGAACGTGCAGCCGTGGGGAAGACGGTAAAACCAGAAGATTGTAGACAACACAGAAGGCACGTGACAGCAGGAGCAGCCGTGGAAAACCCCCCGCATGCCACCCCACAAAGATCACCTCAGTTAACAGCTTGACATCTGTCCTTGGAGTCTCTTTTCTACGCACAAACCTGTTTTAAATTACAGACTGGAATTACGATGTACAGTTACCTAGGACACGGTCCACTAACACGTGGTGGCCGCCTGTCCACGCCACTTCAGCATAGCCTGCACGCGTTTGAGGGGCCTGACTGACCAAGTGGAGACCCTACTGTTGAAGGTCCAAGCCGTTTCTGTTGCTTGGCCCCCATGAACAATGAGTCAGTGAGGTCCCTACTAAAGGGCCCACATGCCTCCGATCACCTCCTGAACACACACTCTGAGAAGGGGCTTAGGCCACGCTGTCCCCCGCGCAGCTGTCCCGTCTGCTGGCCCTTGGCCGAGGTGCAGGGAGGACCCCTGAAGCCATGCTGGGTGTGACGGATGGCGGTCCCCGCTGTTGCCATATGCACTCTGCAAGCCTGGCCCCCAGGCTGGGGAAGAGAGCTGCAGGAGAGTTTCTGGGGTGTACATGCAGCCAGAGGGGAGTTGCCCTTCCTAAGGAAGGGCCTCGAGCTGGGGACAAGCACTGCTTGTCCCCGGGGCAGGGGCTCCAGCACCCGCACGGCAGGACTGAAGAGAGGGAAGGCCGCGCACCTCGGCACACCTTATGTAGCCGACCCATTCCGAAAACCAGGCCTGGCGGGACCCGCCTCATCGGCTGTCCACAGTCACTCCACACGGGCGGCTCTCCGAGGCAGTGATCCCACTTTTTATCACCAAATAAAGCAAATGCACCACCCACTCTGGGATGGAGAGGGAGAGAGGAAATGAACTGTTACGTTATTTTATTTAAGACAACCTTTTTTTGAGAATGTGTTTATTCATGGCTTCTATTCTGCTTCTATAAACATGAAAGTTAAAATGCTGAATTATGTATTCTAGTCTTCTGTATTTAACAACTCAGACTTACACGTGGAAAAAAAAATTGATCTCTGTGCAGAAGTGCTGCATTTTTTCCCCTAGAAAAACAACCTAGAACGCACAGGCATGAGTGTGGCTCGTCATTAGGGACCCTCCCTGAACCTGGGCATGCCGACCGGGAATAGAGCCGCAGACACTTACAACGCACGCTTTCTGGAGTCACCCTATGATGATGTTGGTGTTTTCTTGTTATGTCAGATTTCTGCCTCTGCCGGAACACCATGAACGGGACAGCCAAAGGCAACAAAAATCTACCCTGTCACAGCTGGGAAGCCAGAGTCTGAGGGGCCGCGCTCCCTCTGGAGGCTCCAGGGGGGTCCTTCCTGCTTCTTCCAGCTCCTGGGGGTCCGGGGGTCCTGGGCTTGTGGCCACGTCTTCCCGTTTCTGTCTCCTTTGTGAGGCTTCTGTCTGTGTCTCTCCTCTTCTGTCTCTTAAAAGGGCACTTGTCACTGTATTTAGGTCCAACTTGGATATTCCAAGATGATCTAATTTAGTTATATCTGCAAAGACCCTTTTTTCCACAGTGAGTCACATTCACAGGTTCCGGGGATTAGGATGCAGACCCAGCTCCAGGGTAGGGGGCTCCATTCCACGCCCTCACTGAATGAACAGCACCGTGAGCACTGAGGGGAATTTTCAGTGGCTGTTATGATTGAAACAACTTCTTCTTGGAAAGAACCTAACACTTCTAGAACCTGTGATTTACAGTCTGTGTATCTCAGAAAAACTTTCTACATCATACGGATTCCTTCTCATAAACACTTATAAAGCCTTAGAAGGTTAACGGTGAAAGAGGCATTGAAATAATGAAAAAGCACGAATATCACTCAACTGAAACAGATGCTCTCTGCCTATCTGTCCGAAACCCTGAACCCCTTGCCTGGGATCAAGCACTCCAGCACAAACAGTAAGCCTGTAATCAAGAAGCAGGGTTTCAGAAACTGGGACCAGATTGTGCAGAAAAAGAAGCTCAGTAACATTTGGCTATAATGTTGCAGAAATGTATCTACAGAAATACTGCTCAGCAGCCGCCACCCGCCTTCCCCTCAGAGCACCGCAAGAGATTCAGACCTGTGGTAAAGATCCACTACGTAAGCGAACATTCCAGAACTATTTCATGATAGTGCCAAAGCCTCCAAGGAACTGCTAGTGATGCAAATGGGATTTGCAGGCTGCAGACAGGTGCATAGGGGCGGTTCCTCCAGAAGGGCACACAAGTCTTTTTTTTTTTTTTTTAAGAGTTTATTTATTTATTTGACAGAGAGAGACACATCAAGAGAGGGAACACAAGCAGGGGGAGTGGGAGAGGGAGAGGTAGACTCCCGCGGAGCAGGAAGCCTGATGTGGGGCTCAATCCCAGGACCCCGGGATCATGACCTGAGCCGAAGGCAGACGCTTAACGACTGAGCCACCCAGGTGTCCCGGCATACAAGTCTTTACTCATATAACCATCCGGATTCTTATTCATCCTCTGTAATTTCCAAAAGACTGCACTTCAAGTGCATTTCAGAAATGGATCCAAACATGAACCCCACTTTGTTTTTCCATTTATAAGTTTATTAGGCTGTCAATTACTTTGTGTTAGAATATAGTGAAGCTCTGATGTGTCCAAACTATTTTTTTTCTTTTCTTTTAAGATAGATTTATTTATTTATTTGACAGAGAGAAAGGGATAGTGAGAACAGGAGCACAAGCAGGGCGAGTGGGAGAGGGAGAAGCAGGCTTCCCGCGGAGCAGGGAGCCTGACGTGGAGCTCGATCCCAGGACCCTGGGATCACGACCTGAGCCAAAGACAGACGCTTATCGACTGAGCCACCCAGGCGCCCCTGATGTGTTCTAACCTTACAGAAGTGCATACAGCTAACTTAAACATACGGCTCAGTGAATGTTTACCTCTCTACGTACATCAGGACATTGCACATCCACAGCACCCGAAGGCACCCCCGGTCCCCTCCTAGTCCATATCCCCCCACAGGCAATGACTGCTCTGCCCTCCATCACCACACATTTGCTTTAAGACTTCATATTTGTGCTTTTTCCGGTAGCGGAGTCTGGAGAAGACGCGCAGAAATGGCACCTCGCAAGGGGAAGGAAAAGAAGGAAGAACAGGTCATCAGCCTTGGACCTCAGGTAGCTGAAGGAGAAAATGTGTTTGGTGTCTGCCATATCTTTGCATCCTTCAATGACACTTTTGTCCATGTCACCGATCTTTCTGGCAAGGAAACCATCTGCCGCGTGACTGGTGGAATGAAGGTGAAGGCTGACCGAGATGAGTCTTCTCCCTATGCTGCCATGTTGGCTGCCCAGGATGTAGCCCAGAGGTGCAAGGAGCTGGGCATCACTGCCCTCCACATCAAACTACGAGCCACAGGAGGAAATAGAACCAAGACCCCTGGACCTGGGGCCCAGTCAGCCCTCAGAGCCCTTGCCCGCTCAGGAATGAAGATCGGGCGGATTGAGGATGTCACCCCCATCCCCTCCGATAGCACCCGCAGGAAGGGGGGTCGCCGTGGTCGCCGTCTGTGAACAGGATTCCTCAAATTACTGTTTTCTGTTAATAAATTGCCTTTGTGTGAGCTAAAAAAAAAAAAAAAAAAAAAAAAAGACTTCATATTTGTGGGATCATACGCTCAAGTTGGCTTTATTCACTCAACATAGTCTGCGAAGGTCACCATGTGGCCGCCTGGAGCAGTGGCTTGTTCTTGTTTGTTGCTGTGTAGTATCCCATGGTACGACCCCCCACACCCCCGCCGCCATGCGCCGAGGGGCATCCGTCCCAAAGGACCGTGGTGCTCAGATGGCTCTCAGACATGTCTTCTGCTGAACAGGGCTCTCATTTCTGTGGGGCGTACACATAAGAGAGGACTGTCTGGGCCACAGGGTACTTGTACGTTCCATTTTGGTAGATATGGCCAAGCAGTGTTTCACGTGGCCGCAACAATTTATGTCCCCTCCAGCCGTGCGTGAGCATCCCAGCTGCTGTGTCTTCGCAGAGACCTGGCGTGGTCAGTCTGTGGGTCTCTGCACTCCCGCCCTTTTGCAAAGGTGCTGCACTGCGAGGCTGTCTGCATTTCCCATCCACTGAAGACACTGAGCCCACTGGTAAAGTGCTTGCTCGAGTCTCTTCCTTGATTTACTAAGTTGCCTCTTTCTTAGATTTTTAAAGTTTTATGTATTCTGAATATGAATCTTTTCTCAGATATATTTATTGCAAACATTTTCCCCAGCCTGTGACTGGCCTTTTTACTCTCTTAAAAAGGTATCTTTAGTGGAAAAATTAATAATTTTAATGATGTCCATTTTATCAAGTGCTCTTTATGAGCTGCTTAAGAAACTACCACCATGATCATGAAGCTATTGTCCTAGGTCTTCTATAAAACTGTTTACTTTTTATAATTAGGCTTATGATCCATCCCAAATTAATTTTTGTGCTTGGTGTGAGTTAGAAGTCAAGATTCATTTTTCTCCTCGAATCCAACTTGCTCAGAACCACATACTGAAAAGACTGTCCAGCCCTGGTCAACGGCAGAGGTGCCTCCACCCACGGCAGGGTTCACACACACACAGTCTGTGCACACTCTAGCCTGTGGTCAGCTCACCTGTTGATTCCTGCAACTCCATCGTCCATGGGTCGGAGCCTCTTCCACTGTCCTCTTCACCAGGACAGCCACGCTTCCCCCCTATATCCCGAGCCTGCACGTCTGGGGGCCCTGGGATAGCCCCTTGCAGGGTTGGCCAATTCCAAGAGATAATAAATAACTTTCCTCCAACTGTGCCTTTCACATGCAAGCCAACTATCAAGTTGCCTTACTCACCCCAGCACCAGACAACCAGGGGTGGTCCCCGCACCTTGGAGCCGCTAAAGTCGCCCACATCGGCCACCCTAAGCCTGCTGTGTCTGGACCACCTGCGTGGTCCCTTTGGTCCCAAGCAGCCATAATCAGGACTCCTGTGCATGCTTTCCCGGGCGGAGCCGAGCACCCAAGGCCCTACGTGGTGTGCCACGCCCCCTTACAGCTCCCCTGTCTGGCAGTGTTTTAAGGAATTTGCCCATTTCCCCCAACTTGTCAAATGTGTTGGCATAAATTGTTCACATTTTCTTACTGTTCTAGTATCTACAGGATCTTAGCGGTGATCTCTTTTTCATGCCTTTTATTTATAATTAGCACTGTTTTCTGTTCATATTGATCGCATCTGATAGGAACTCGTGCGTTTTATTAATCTGCTCAGCTTGCTTCACTGTTCTACCGATGCGGTCTGCTTTCCACTTCACTGACATCTCCTCTTTCGCTTACTTTGGGTTTAGTTTGCTGTCCTTTTCCTCATTTTTTGGCCCAAAATTAGACTAAGTGCTACTGCAGACATGAGGCGCCTTTGCCGCTCTTTCACCTGCGGGTCTTGATGGGCTTCTCTTTTCACATCACTCAGTGGAAAATATTTTACCATTTCCATTGTGACTTACTCTTTGACTCAAGCATTATTTAAAAGCATGTTGTTTGATTTCCAAACATTTGGGGGGATAGTCCAGTATCTTTTTGCTATTGATTTTTTAAAAATTAGAATTTCACCAGGCTCAGAGAAGACGCTGATTCCAGCGAGATCTGTGTTACAGCTGCAAGATCTGCCCATTGTAAACGTTTCAAAGGCACTCAGAATACTCTGCACTGCTTCTTGCAAATTTCAAATTAGTTAATCCTTGTTACAGGTCAGCACCTCTCTGAACACAGATGGGAAACGTCTAAACAAAGTAGCAAGTTGAATCCAGTGATCTAGGAAAAGAATGATACCTTGTGACCAAATGGGTTTATTACAGGAATTCAGTGTTCATTTAACATCTGGATACTGCTCAGATCTTCTCTATCCTCACTGATAATTTGTCTGCTGTACCATCAGTTACCGAGTTAATGTGTCGAAAATCCCCCACTGTGACGTGGACCCGTCTTTCTCCTTTGACTGTAGTCAACTTTTATGTCATATATTTTAAAATTAAGCACGCACATTTAGGCCTGTTACATTTCCTACAGAACTGACTCCATCATTATGTGAAGTCCCTTGAATAATAATTCTTCAGTTTACTTTGATATTAAGATTAAAGACTTCCTTTACGGGTTTCCTTGGTTTATTTCTTTTTTTTTTTTTCAAAGATTTTATTTTTTCAAAGATTTTATTTATTTATTTGACACACAGAGAGATAGAGAATACTAGCAGGGGGAGCAGCAGGAGAGGGAGAAACAGGCTCCCCGCAGAGCAGGGAGCCCGATGCGGGACTCAATCCCAAGACCCTGGGATCATGACCTGAGCTGAAAGCAGATGCTTAACCAACTGAGCCACCCAGGCGTCCCGGTTTATCTTTTTCTTTTAAGATTTTTTATTTATTCATTTGAGAGGGAGAGAGCACGCATGTGAGTGAGTACACAAGCAGGAGCAGGGGGAGACGGGGAAGCAGACTTCCTGCCGAGCAGGGAGCCCGATGCAGGACTCGATCCCGGGACCCTGGGATCATGACCTGAGCCAAAGGCAGAGGCTTAACTGACTGAGACACCCAGGCGCCCCTCCTTGGTTTATCTTATTTATCTTTTTGCTTTAACGCTTTCTGCGTTCTTATCTACGAATGACGTCACCTACAAACAGTGAACATTTTTCTGAGCAGATTTTTTCCAGCTTTTTTTGGAGTGTTTAGTTCATGCATAATAATGGAAACAGCCAGGTGAAATCTACCATCTTAATATTTGGTTTTTGGCCTTTATTCCTCCCTGCTTGCCTTATTTCAAATGGATCAAGTAGCATTCCGTTTTTTTCTCTTCATAAGCCTTTGACCTGTACTTTACTATTTTTGCCGTTATTCAGGTGACTTCATGAAGAATGCCAGAAGCCTTCAACAGTCAAGCTCATCTGTCCCAGACCCTTTGTGTTGTTAGCATCTTGTGTTATGCTCTGATTTCTGTTAAAAACCCCATACGAAACTATAAATGTTGTTTTCAACGATCGAGATGCTTTCCTGTCACGCACACGGCCACTCCTGCTGTCGCCCGAGGGCTGGCTTCCACACGTTCTCAGTCTGTGTGTGGACGACAGCATCTCTACTCAGCCCCTCCGTGAAGAGCACCGTGGCAGGCGTGCAGGCGGCGGCCTCCCCGGCCCTCTGCCAAAGACTCTGTCATCAGTCTGGCTCCCCGAGAAGCAGTGTCTTCCTTCACTGGCTGCTTTTAAGTCTTTTCTTTTTGTCGTTGGTTTCCAATAGTTTGACAATCATGTGCCCAGATACTGTTTTCTGTTTGGTATTCATTCTGCTCTGGGGTTCCGGAGCTTCTTGAATCTATAGGTTGGTGTCTCTCATCAGCTTCTGGAAACTGAACTGCTATCTCCTTTGGGTGCTGATCCCGCCCCATTTCTTCCTCTCTCCTCTGGAAATCCAATTACACACGCATTACACACTTTCACCCTGTTTCGTGTGTCTCTTTGCTTTTTTCCCTTTTTTTTTTTTTTTTAAGATTTTTATTTGACAGAGAGAGAGAGAGCGTGAGCACAAGTAAGCAGAGCGACAGGCAGGGGGAGAGAGAGAAGCAGGCTCCCCGCGGAGCAGGGAGCCCGATGCGGGACTCAATCCCAGGACCCCGGGATCATGACCTGAGCCGAAGGCAGACGCTTCACCGACTGAGCCACCCAGGCACCCCTCTTTTGCTTTTTCCCTACAGGCTTCAGCATGGACATTTTCCATGCTTCCAGTTCATGAACATCTGGATACTGGATACATAGGTCGTACCCAGACTGCTGTTCGGCTATGCAATGAATTCTTAATTTCAGACATCATATTTTCATTTCCAGAATGTTCCTTGAACGTGTCAATACCGGGTATCTTCCCGTCTGCTTTTGCGGCTGGGATTTAGTCACGGGGCTCTGTTTTCGTGGGACGTGGAGCGTGGCAAGGACATTGGTGGTACTGTGCAGGCTGTGCCTCTTTCAAAGACAGGCTTCTGCTTCTTTGTTGCTGTTACTTCTGCTGAGCAGACAGATTTGGCAGGATTACCTTCACCCTGCAAAGGTTCACCTCAGCTATTGCTGGGGCTGCTGTAACTTGGTTTGGGTCTTACTCTGAGGGAGAGACTCTACTTCAAGGTGTGCCCCTCCCCCAAGGTCTCCGCTGAAAGCCCACGCTGTCTCCCTTGTTTCATTTTTTTTACATTTTATTTATTTACATAAACTGTACACACAACATGGGGCTGGAACTCACGACCCCGAGATGAAGAGTCGCACACTGCTTCAAGTCCCACCTGCACTGGCCAGTCTCCAGAGTGTGTGTGTGTGTGTGTGTGCGTGTTGGCCAGATTCTCAAATAGATTTTGCCTGGAGAGTAAGCCCAACACAAGCTGTCATGGTGGAAACTAGAGGTTCAGAAAGTTTTCTTCAAGTGTTTTCTTTAAAATAAATCAATGCCTTTTCCCTAGCACCTGAGTTCTGTGCAAGTGCAAGACCAACAATAATCAACACTAGATTATATATTTTAAGTTTGGGGTTTGTTTTGGGGGGGGGTTGGTAAACACGACACCCAACATGGGGCTTGAACTCACGACCTCAAGATCAAGAGTCACATGCTCCACCGATGGAGGCAGCCGGGCGCCCCCAGGTTATATATTTTAAATGCAATCTAAATTAGTAAGTTACTATCCCTACGTGAGTAGCAGTCTTCATTTCTGTGCACGCACACACACACGCACACGCATCCACAACATGCGACACCAGATCTCTGGCATCTCTCATTTCCTACCATGTGAACATGGTAGAGACACTGAAAGGCCCAAAGTGAACACAGATGTGGAGCATGTTTTGTGCCAGTAAATACACCCAAGTAAGAACCTTTTATTACTGAAATTCTCTGTGTTCAAGAGAGATTAATGTTACATATGGATAAGCTTTTTAAAAAACTCTTTAAAATCAATCATGAGCCACATTTCAATGAGAAATTCAACAAAATATAAGACATGAAATATCTATATACACTTCGCTAAAAATTCCATGTTAGATGGCTGTACAGTTTAAGGGAAATAATGTTAGATGTAAGAACAAAATCAGACAACTAATCTAAAAATGTTTCTTGAGCCCCTTACCATTGGACCATCTACCACAACCTACTTCTTTTCTTTTTACAAACCTATTTCTTTCAGGTACTATGGAACCTGTCTGAAATGTTTTAACTGTTTTAAAATTTTAAAGATTTTTAAAAATTTTTAAGTAATCTCCATACCCAAAGTGGGGCTTGAACTCACAACCCTGGCATCAAGAATTGCATACTCTACCGACTGAGCCAGCCGGGTACCACGATTGTCTTAAAATTTTAACAAAAGCCTTTCAGTACAATAGCAAAGACAGACCCTCCCCAGTCCAGGTGTCCTTGTGAGCTGCTGGCCCACACTCCATCCACCCCAGGGAAAAGTCAAGTGAGCAAATAAAAGGAAAAGCCCCCACAGAGCCTCTGTGTCCCCACCCAGTGAACTCAGAATGCAGATGTCTACACAGGGCACTTCTGCCACAGCATGTCCACACTTAGACATAAAATCTCTGAGACCTCACAGCTCAAAGATCCCATCATGACCATTCAAAAGCAAACGGGGACATAAAGCCACAAGGCACTGGATCTCTTGGAAGGGTGACCTGCATCGACTGGTCTTTTAACCCTTTGACAACAATACCCTAAGCCTCTCTGAAAACCTGCTTTTCATTGTCTTTGGAACTTGCTTAATAATGGTAAAGGCTGCAGCAAGTGGGCGCGGCAGGAGTAGCCGAGACTGCTCCTGGACAGGCCTGGCCACAGCCACGGTCAGGGTGCAGCCTGGAGAGGGTGGGGGCCGTCTGTCAGACTCACGGGGAAGGACCTCTCCCCCAGAAACCAACCCACATCTGCCTCTGGTGATTCCACAACCTGGAACGGGGCCGCCTGCGTCCTTCCGTGGAGACCACGTGCTGCTTGGCAAATGTGAGCCTCTGGGTCCCGGATTGCCCATCACAACCACGACCACCTGCTCTGTGTACGTAAGCGGACACCTTGTTGGAAAAGACCACGTAGGAATCATTTACTTAATGTCAACACGTCCAATGAAGGTGGACAATAGCAAACACAAGGTGCTCTTTCTGAAAAGAAGCACAGCTTCAGTAATTCTCCACCAATGGCTGTCTCCTTGGAGAGAAATGCCCTGTGACACACATATCAAGAACACAGCGGCTAGGCTTTGTCTTTCGATTTTTCCAGATAGTATGGGGTCGGAGCTACTAGATTCCTTTTTCCAGGGATGGGGGCCTGCTTTTCTGCCCCGACAGTTGGGCCATCCTACATGATTCCAGTGAACCCAAGCCCTTGCCCGGAGGCTGGAGGCACACCTGCTCCGCCTGCCCCACCTGAGAGGCCTCTGCCTGGCTGCCGGGGGAGGAGCCAAGAAGTACCAGATTTAAAGTCCCACACTGACGCCTAGTCCCACTGCCCACAGCTGCCCCCATCCTGACGTGGTTTGGCCATCGCCCGTGGCCACCAAACCTGAACACCAGGCCTGGCCGCAGCAGAGAGGCACGTGGGGATGTCTGCTCCCGTGCGGACAAAGGTGTCTGGTCAAGCCTCTCCAGCCTCGAAGCTATCATACGCAGCAGAGGCTTCTGTGTCCATAGGGTGCTTCCCTCGTGGCTCCTTGGCTGACTTCATGGTAAGGCTGTCGGAGCTCTGGGTGAGCCCATCGGGCCTGGGGAGGGGCACTGGCCACACAGCGTGCTGGAAGAAGGCCCCAGGCATCCCAGGCAGGCCCGCGGCCCCCACAGAGACCCACCCAGGCGCCAGCTGGGGCCAACTCCAGAGGAGGCCTCGCTGCCGAGCCCAGGGCTCCAGGTGTCAAGGGGCATCGATCTAGAACAAGAGAGACAAGTTACAGGTGTTCAGGATGTGATGACACCACCTTGTGCCAGGCCCCTGCCCTGTCACCATAAGGACAGCTCTCCCACATCTGGGAAGGAAGGCTCCCATTAATTCTCAATCGATGGACACTCAAAGGAAAAATCCTCGTTAACAGAACACAACGTCTCCCACCAAAACCACCTTGTTGGAAAAGACCACGTAGGAATCATTTACTTAATGTCAAAGTCCAAAATATGTGGTTAAGCTCTCCTTAAAGATTTCTTTTTCTTTAGGGAGACAGACAAACCTAACACAACTTTCTTTTATAAACAACCCCTCTGCCCCGAGGAACAGGAAGGAGAGCTTGTTCTCCGTGACCTTCCTGGGGTCCCAGAGGCCCCCGAGTCCGTGATGGTCATGCAACCACCCAGCACTGCCCACAAAGCTGCCTCAAGACCAGCCAGCGCCGGCGACTTTAACCTGCTGCTGTCTGAGCCAAATGTCTTTCCATGAGGGGGAAAAAATTCCTCAGAGAAATCTCTTAACTTAAATAGAAAAGAGCACTTGTATTTAAATATATTTAAATATATGTTTATATTCTATAAACATAGAAAACGAGAAGCACAGCAGAGGGAACAGAGTCAACAGTGTGCGGTGACAGATGGCAGGTGCACTGCGGTGGACACAGCTGTCACCTGAAAATAACGTGACACGTATGTATACATATGTATACACATCACCAACTTAACTCTACTGACTGAGTGTGTAACAGTTACTACTGCACAAGCTGGGTGTTCCCTCACTGAGCTTAGCTGAGCACGGAGAAAAGATAGTATGCACAACGGCTTCTAGGACAGAAACTCACTATGAGCCCCTGAGCACGCGCCAGGGACGCACCTGAGCACACGCGGAGTTTAGGGCACGTGCGTGCCGGACGCGCAGCGGATCCGGGCTGCCCGGGACGTGGCAGCCACTCTCATGTCTTACCTGGGCTGGGGGGCAGTGCTGTCCTGGGCTCGGTCTGGCCATTCACCAGAGCGGGCATCCCGGGCTCTGAGTGGAGGGTGGAGGGGCCAGAGGGAGGGGCTTCTGCTCTGCGATCAGCATCCCCCCAAGAGTGACTCGGGCTGGTGCCAGGCCCTGGGAACACAGGAAACGAGTCTCACCCACGTGAAGGAACACCAGCTGGTGGGCTTGCTTCAGAGTTCCAGGAGCCCGGTGCCTGGTCTTGCTGCTGTGAGCGGAGCACGGCCGTGTGACAAAGCCTGGGTCTTGCTGCAGGTGGGCGCTTGGATATTTTTATCAGCTCGCCACCCCCAAACAGCAGGGGTCTCCGCATGTGACTTGTTTGGGGTGAGGGTCTCTCTCCCAGAAGCAAAATGTTTACGACAGAGGGTTCTAGCACAGAAAGTCAGGACACGTTGTGAGAACACGGAGCACGCGCATGCCTGTGGCCTTGAGAAACGATCTTCTGGAAAACACTCCAAGGTGTGTCGAGCTGGCTATTTATCTAAAAGTGTAGTGACATCATCCAATGCCCTTTTGCAGGAAGTTGTTTGAAAATCCAGTGTCGATCCAGAACCAAGAAAAGGTCCTTGATTCATTTTTCACACACGGTAAGAAATCATCTTTAAACCATAATCAGAACAGACACCAGCTCGGTGGTTTCCCGCAAAGTGCTCCTGGACGTCTGGGCCAGCCCGCAGACACAAGGGTCAGGAAGGGACGGCACGGCCCGGTGGCTCCCCGTGGTCCCGTTCGGAGAGCCCCCGCCACTGCTCCCCCAGGATCTTTCGAGCGTTCCCTCCCTTCAAGAGCGGGAGGGAACTTGGCACATCCTTCTACTCAGACAGGACAGCACCAGCTGTAACTCTTAGGGGGAGATCCTCAACTCTTTTTCAAAAGTAGTATCTACGGGTCAAACAGCGACAATAATCAGGGATGATGCTTTTCAGGCCGCAGCTACCTCAGATGTTGGAAGGATGTGGCAGCTTTATGAGACACTCATCCTCCCAGACCCACAATGAGCCGGCTTCCTTCCCTTCCGTTTGTTCCCGGGAAATCAAGCAGTGACCCATGTGTGTGAGGCATTTTTCAAGGGTCCGAGGAGGCGACGCACGTGTCAAGGCCCCACCCAGATCCACGCACGCTCACAAATACAACTTATAAAACTGAACCACGTGTTAAGCCACAGTTGATGCTTTTCACGGCTTCTGTTCAGTGAACAGTGACTATGAACAGGTAGGGTGCTCGCCTACCCCTGAAAACATAATAAACATAAGAGAATCAAGTTAAACTAAATCAAAATAAAAAGTACAAAAGCCTCTTTAATCAGTCAAAGACCATGAGTCTGAAAAGCAACCATCTGCTGACTCTAATAGCCAATGTGATTAGACCCATCAGAACTTCCTGGAAGGTTCCAGACTGTCTGGAAAGGTGAATGTTGGCTGCTCAGCACGGCTTGAGCACTGCCTGCACATTTAATGGTCCCCTGATTTTAAACACCTGCAACTGTCATCCCTTTCTCTCACAAAACTAGCAGACCACGCCTACGCCCCACAGTGCTCCCTCCTCGGGAAGGCCAGGCAGAATCGTGACCGGCCTCGGGAGCCCCCCCACAGCACATCCTGTGCCAGAGCTGCTTCCCGCTAAACTTCACACCTTCCCCTCATTTCTCCGACGACGAGCCTACGTCTGCTGGGATGTGGACCCAGTTTTGGGCACTCCGAAAATCATAATAAAACGTCCACTGTTAACAACCAGCTCAAGGAGCCTGGAGCTGGGAGACCAAGTGAAGCCATCGGGCGCTCTCCACCTTCACTCCAGGGTCTGAGGACGCCCAGCACCACCGCACGGGCCCCACCTCCCTCCCGAGCCGCCTGTGGAGGGAGCACAGAGGCCCCTGCGCCTGCCTGAGCGGAACCGGGGTGTCCGCCCCCCGAGGTACGCACGGGGGCCTTGTTCTGCTTTGCTCTCAGTGTGCCTCTTCGGATGTGCCGTTAAGCCCCTTACGCACACCATCTCTTGCTCAGCCACCACACGGGTACCTGGGGGCTCTGGCGCACGAGGAGGGTCCCCATCCCGACAAAGCAGGAGCGCCCTCGGTGGGGAGCAAGGCGAGAAACACGGGACCAAGTCGCCAGAGCTACACCGCGTTCAACCGGACAGAAAACTCGGTCCTGCCAACGAGGGCGCATCTAGAAACCAGCAGCGGTGGTGGAGAGGCGACCGACGCGGGCTTCCGCCTGTCCTGACGCTTTGCCGCGAGCGCTTATTAAAACTGGGCAGCACGGAGCAGACAGACGGACGACACACACGGACTCGCGGAGTCGCTCCGGCTCCCTCTTGGGATCTCAAGATACGTGGCGGTGGCTCAGGCCACCCGGCTAATACAGGTACCCTCCGCAGGGACAAACGTCTCCAACACAAGTGACCGAACAGGTTGCCACAACCACGTCTTAACCACAGGACGACCGCTCAGCCTCAGCCTGATTCTGCGAGGCCACCCGCCAGGGGCGGGGAGGGTGGCGGGGCTACCATGGCAGCCGACCACAACGTTCTGGGAAACAAAGTTTTTGTTTTGTTTTGTTTTGTTTTTTATTTGACAGAGAGAGACACAGTGAGAGAGGGAACACCAGCGGGGGGGTGGGAGAGGGAGAAGCAGGCTTCTTGCCGAGCAGGGAGCCCGATGCAGGACTTGATCCCAGGACTCTGGGATCATGACCTGAGCCGAAGGCAGACGCTTAACGACTGAGCCACCCAGGCGCCCCGGAAACAAAGTTTTTATTTGGATATTTTCATTCCTCATTTTAGTATATACCTGGAAACAGACAGACTTTACTTAAGATGTCAGAAAATAATATTTTTAAAATAACCCATTTTCCCACCAAGCTCTCTGGCCCCTCTGCCTCTGGTAGGTTCTTACAAGAAAAATGGGGAATTTAGAATATTAAAAGCAAGGAGATTAAAACATAACAGAAATAACAAAATACCAAAACCCACCAGGTGACTTCACCTGGAATTAGTCACAGATGTACTAAAAATAAACAGGGGAGGACTTCACGTCCCAGCTCTCTCCACTCCCTCCAAACTGTGAAGAGCAGAGTCTGACAATCAGGCGCGTGTCCAGAGCACACCTGGGGCAGGCGTCGCTGCCTCACTCCAGCGTCAAGAGGTATTAATACAGGGTCCGGTGACCCACACACAAAGATGAAGCTCGGGGAGAAAAGCCCACCAGGAGATGCAATCCTGTGGGGCTTCACCCCGGTGTGAGACCTGCTGCAGGAGGGTTTGGGGCCCCGGGGAGGAGCGGGGCCCAGACAGAGGGGCCCAGCGGGGGTGGCCGCCGGTGCCGCACCAGGAGCGGGGTCCAGACCCGGTCTAGTGTAGTTCCCAGCAGAGATGCACCAAAGGCCTTTTGGACCAGCCCACATGGGAGGCAAAGACTGGCAGACAGGAAGACAAGTGAAAAGCATCGAGAATCACCCCTCATTCCAATGTCACCCCTGACAGCAGAGGTGGGCACTGGTCTGGCCCGCCCACAGCCCAAGATGTGTGGCACTCACACGTGCATTAGAAGTGTTATGGGGGGACCGAACAAGTGTGCCCCCACCTCTCCACACAGCCACAAGTTCCCAGCCGCATCCCCACGGGCTCCTTCCACGAGATGCACAGACCTGCCCAGTCGACCCCCCAGTGCCCTGGGATGGCACAAGCCCAGCTCTGACTGGAGGCGGGGCGAGACCAACATTTGGGAGCACGCATTCAAGGGTTCACAGACGCTACTTTGTCTTAAACTCCCCACAGCTGTGTGATGCATTTTTCAGATGGGGCATTGAGGCGTAAACGTGTCTTCGAAAGTGTGCCCAAAGCCAAGCAGCCTGTCCACGAGGTATTCAGTGTAGGGTCTGACTTCACAGCCAAGCCCCGTGAACTGAGCACGGCGTCCAGGCTGCTCAGACGGTGGCCTGGGCTCTTGATGACGTGCCAGGAAATGAAGAAACAGAAGCATTGCTCCGACTTGCGTCTTTATTAGCCGTAAGCAAATTTCATCGCTCCAACACAGAAACTTAGGGTATTTTAGCGCTCATGAAAACAAACTTGTAAAAATACTGGCTTTTTAAAATCAGAGTAAAGGGCACCTGGGTGGCTCAGTCGTTAAGCGTCTGCCTTCGGCTCAGGTCATGATCCCAGGGTCCTGGGATCGAGTCCCGCATCGGGCTCCCTCCTCGGGGGGAAGCCTGCTTCTCCCTCTCCCACTCCCGCTGCTTGTGTTCCTGCTCTCGCTATCTCTGTCTCTGTCAAATAAATAAATAAAATCTTTAAAAATAAAATAAAATAAAATAATAAAATAAAATAAAATCAGAGTAAAAATGAAAACAAGGA
This sequence comes from Neomonachus schauinslandi, assembly GCF_002201575.2. Classification (NCBI taxonomy): domain Eukaryota; kingdom Metazoa; phylum Chordata; class Mammalia; order Carnivora; family Phocidae; genus Neomonachus; species Neomonachus schauinslandi. The sequence continues at coordinate 137,957,553 of NC_058412.1, forward strand.
TGCACTTCCCAAATCCCCAACATAGGAGTTGGCTTCCCTTCCTCCAGCGGTAATCAGGAAGCCACCGTGTCCACACTGGCCACCACGCAGGCCCCATCCACGCGCTTACACCCGCGGGCCCCCCTCTGCACTCGGGGCCTCCCGTTTTGGGGTGTGCCCCCCGCACCTCGTTCCCTCTGGCACCCATGGTGAGCACCAACCAAACACAGCACGTTTCTCCTCAGATGGCCAGAGACACCGTCCGGGCGGCCGCCACGGTCCATGAGCGTCCCCAGAATGGATCTTCAGAGCGCCCGGCTCGCTCTCGGGCTGCACCCCGCGGGCTCACAGGCCGTTAGAGGAGAAAGCCAAATGCCCTGTGTCTTGTTGGGGGAAGAAAGTTCCGGGGGAGCCTGCTGCTTGGCAGCTCGGCCGAACCTCTGGCTGCACCTTTAGCCGCTTCTCAGGTTAGTCTGTGTTTTGCTCCCGAACAACTGGAATTCGGCTGGAGACATTTAAGTAGCAAACAACATCCAATTCCTTTAAAAACACTGGCGTGCAAGCGGCATTATCTAGCGGAAACAAAGCAAGGATGTGCGCACGTCGCTCCCCACTGCGAGTGAACGGGCACAAAGGCGGGACGAGGGCCAGCAGAGGGAGCCCACGCCTGTCCCTTTGCACAGAGGCTGCCATCCCGGTCCCCCTTCCGGACCCACACACGGCTCCCGTTTAGAGGCCCCGCACTTCTAAGTTTGACGAGGTTTTTGGTTCAGATGCCTCGATTTCAGCATGAAACGGTCGAACAAGCACTTGCTGTTCCCTAACAACCACACATCAACCACTGCTCCGCCGCGGCCCCCGCAGCCGCGCGCCCCACCGCACCTCTCCCGCGGACGCGCCCCCCGCCCACCACCTCATCTCCTTCCAAAGCACTTACGGGACAGGGAGTGGGTGCCTTTGGGCAGGTAGTCCAGCAGCAGGGAGCTGTCGTCCCGGAGCATGTCGGCCTTGAGGGACAGCAGGCTGTTCTTACTCAGGAGCGCCGCCCGCAGGTTGGCCACGGCGGTGGCCTGGTGCAGGGCCTCCTCCTTCTCCGGGGTCAGGGGCGGGCCCAGGTAGCTGGCTTCTCCTCCCAGGAGACCCTCGTCCACGTGGCCAAAGAGCTCAGCCCTCTCCCCGCGACTGTCAGAGCTACTGGCTTCGGTCACCGTCAAGTCCGCATCTGGGAGAGGAAACACACGCAGGTCATTTTAAGACTCTCCAAGTGGGAGGCGGGCAAATTTAGGAGAAGCCGAGGTGACGAGCTTCCTGACCACCCAGCAGCTAGTCGTAAAATCCAGTCCCGTCCTGCCAGCCGACATCCCTCACCTGCCCCGGGACAGTGGTGAAGTCTCAGCCAAGGCCTCCGGTGGGGGCTCCGCTCAGAAAAGCGGGGGGGCACCCCCTCCCAGGACAAGAGGACGAAGACCAGCTCGAATCTCTGCTCCAGGGCTGGGAGCCAGAGGCCACTGCATGCCTGCAGGATTTTCCTCTATCAAAGAAGACGTGACTCAAAATGGACTGACGACTAAAGAGAAGAGCTAAAACTACAAAACTCAGAAAATCTCCTCACTCTCAGCTTGGGCAACGGGTTCTCAGACAGGGCACCAAAAGCACAAGCAACAAAACAGATAAACTAGGCTTTGTCAAAATTAAAAACTTTTATGCCTCCAAGGACACTCTCAAGGGGAGAAAAAGACAGGGCGCCTGGCCGGCTCATTCATGCAGTGTGTGACACGTGACCGCAGGGTCGTGAGTTTGAGCCCCACACTGGGCACGCAGCCTACTTAAAATGAAAGGGAGAAAAGGAAGGAAGGAAAGGGAGACAGAAGACAGCCCATGAAAATATCCACAAATCATACATCTGATATGAGAGCCTATTCAGAATATATAAAGAATGCTTACAACTTGGTAAAAAGAAAAAGAACCCATTTTTAAAATGGGCAAAGGACCTGAGCAGATATTCATTCAAAGAAGACACATAAATGACCAGTGAGCAATGTCCAACACCATCGGTCATCAGGGACACGCACCTCGAAACCACGAGAGGCCACTTCACACCCACCAGAGTGGCTAGAATCCGTCAGACCAGTCAGACGGTCACAAGGGCTGATAAGGGTGTAAAGACACTGGAAACTCCCCCATTGCTGGTCAGAACATCCAGGGGTGCAGCCACTGGGGGACAGTGTGACAGCTCCTCGAGAGACCACACAGAGTTACCACCAGCCCCCTCAGAGGGTTTCGTACCCAAGAGTAGTGAACACACACAAGCTCCCAGCAACACTATTCGTAACAGAAAGAGGAACAAGCCCAATGTCGGGGGATGACGGGCAAGCAAGACGGTCCATCCTCACAATGGACTCTTGCTCGGTCGTGAAAAGGAGTCAAGTGAGAACTCGCTACCACGTGGATGGAGCCCAGAAGCCACGGCAGTTCATGCAAAGGCTGCTAACCTTCCAAATCCCAATGAATTCCACGAGGAACGTCACAGACGGATGTCCAAGCAACGCCGTGCCTCCCTCACACAACCACCCTGCGAATCCAAGTCCTGGCAAGGGTGCCCTAACCCCCAGGCCAAGCCTCGTGCGTGCAGGGAGGTTCCGGAATCAACGGCACGTCCAGGAGGCTGCCTGTCCCCAGTATCTCCTAGGACTCAAGCTACGTTGTTTACAAAAAGCTTGAGAGGACACCAAGCGTCCAATCTCACGTCTGAAAAATGAGCTGAGTTCCAAAGTCGTTGGTAAATTAGTCACGTCGGGTGTCGACCACACAAGTGTGCACGCTCACATGCACACACGAGCACACACATGCGTGCGTGCACAAGCCTGCTTGCACACACGCGTGCACAATGGCTGGCGCTGGTTCCAGGGAGACAGGAAGAGCCTGCGCCCGGGAGAAAGGGTCAGCACGCGGGAGCAGCCGCTGGGCAGACACCTCATACCCGTATGTGGCAGCAAGAAATGACCAAACGCCAAGTGCATGGGCAACGGAAAGGCACTCAGGCTTATTTCCTGACGCTGACATCGCTTTAATAAATGAAGCAAACAGGATTAAAAATACCTAATTGTCAAGGGCGATGAGTTAGACATAAAGGTTTTATTCTAGAGGGGAATACACTGTTTTTTCTCGCTTCCTATAAATGATACATCATAACTAGGGCTCCTGGGTGGCTCAGTCGGTTAAGCATCTGCCTTCGGCTCAGGTCATGATCCTAGGGTCCTGGGATCGAGTCCCACGTCGGGCTCCCAGCTCAGCGAGAAGCCTGCTTCTCCCTCTCCCACTCCCCCTGCTTGTGTTCCCTCTCTCGCTGTCTCTCTCTCTCTGTCAAATAAATAAATAAAATCTAAAAAATAAATAAATAAAAATAAAAATAAATGATACATCATAGCATTTTGAAAATTTAGCTCACACACACAAAAAATTTAGCTCACAATCTTTAGCTGGAAAGCAGAAAAGAGATTATAATTAAAATAAGCAGAATTTTTTTTTTTAAGATTTTATTTATTTATTTGACAGAGACAGCGAGAGACGGAACACAAGCAGGGGGAGTGGGAGAGGGAGAAGCAGGCTTCCCGCCGAGCAGGGAGTCCAACGCGGGGCTCCATCCAGGACCCCGCAATCATGACCTGAGCCGAAGGCAGACGCTTAATGACTGAGCCACCCAGGCGTCCCTAAAATAAGCAGAATTTTTAAATGATCAAACTAGATCAGGCAGTGTTGGTCCTAAAGTGGGGTATGAGCAGATTCAAAACAGGAAAGAGTGGGTTCCAGCCACGTGGGCTCCAGGGCCTGGGGGACGGGGCTGTCGTGGAGGGAGGAGGCCAGGAGGGGCGAGGAGGGCAGGGAGGGAGGGGCGCTGACCTCACAACCAGGGTGTCCTGGGGGCACCCCATTTCTCACATTTCCCCAAATCTCCACTCTTCACGATTCTTTAAAGTGCTCACGAGGTGCATTTGATAACGTCTGCACAGATGTCACACCCCAACCCCGCTCAGCCCACTGCCTCGCTCACCAAACAGGCGCCCAGTGTGTGCACTGTGCAAACAACACACGGAAGCTTCCGGAGAGAGTGTGCCGGGGGGCACACATCCCTGCCCCCACCCAGGTGCTTACAGCCCAAATCAGACTCAAATGGGGCACAGTACAGTTCAAAACTTTTAAGTATGCATTTCACCCAACATTTACCTTCTCACTTTATGTGTCCAAAATGTATTCTCTATTTCAAAAATGTCACCTTTCTTTATCCAAGTTCAAATCAAGTTACCTCATTTTCTTAATTTTCAAAAAGTTTTCACATCATTCCGTAAATCCTCCTTACTTGAAATATATATATAATTGAATAAATATACAATTGAATTAATTACTTTGTAACTATATAGTCAGCAAAGTGATTCAACGGGTAAAAGTCAGGTTTTGGGCAAATAGTACTGGAACAACTAGACATCTATATACAGAAATCAGTGTGAACCACAGACCTTCACGTCACACCCAAATCTGTTAAGCTTCCAGGAAAACACAGGGGGGGAATGTTTGTGACCTTTGGCAAAGATTTCTGTGATAGGATTCAAAACGTAGGAGCCTCAAAAGAAAAGAGTTCGCAAATCGGGCTCCATCAAGATTTACAAGGTATGCTCCTCCAAAAACAGTGTTAAATGAAAACGTGAAGCAAAGACAGAAAATGTCTGCAAGACACACACCTGCTGAGGTGTGATCAGAATATGCCGAGAACTCTCAACTCAGCCCTGAGAAACGGGTTCAAGACGTGAACAGGCACTTCCGGAAAGCAGAGCGTGAAGAGTGGCTCGTCACGGCCAACATTTCTAACCCACCAGCACAAGCCACCCGGGTCAGACCCTGATGAAGAAAGACTAACACACACACGGAAAGAAGACCAACAACACGGCCCATCAAAGAAACGCGAGGGTGCACACAGGAGGCGCCAGGCCACGCCCCCAGAGTGCTTAGAAATGGGAAAGGGAACAGTGTGAACTGTTGACGACGATGTGAAGCAAAGGGGACTTCGAGCAAAGCCAGCATGAGCCTAGGGTCCCAGCAGTCACGGCCCCGGGAGTTCACCTGAGAGGAATCAAAACTCACATGTGCACAAAGACGTCCCAGCACATCCCAGCGGCGTGTTCACAGCGCCGGAAACCACCCGAAAAACCGCAAACAGGTGAAGGAGTCAACACAGCGTGTTACAGCCAGAGAACAGAACACAAGCTGGAAATAGGATTTAGTGATGCACACGACAACGCGGACAAACCTCAAAAGCACGTTGAAAATCACAGAAACGCGGGCAGATTAGCAGCTGCCAAAGGGGGGGTAGCGACCCCGGGGTCTTCGGCGGCCGCTGTGGTGGGGGCTGAGGTCCGTGGACCGTGTCAACGTCCAGATACAGGTGGTGGCAGTGACGGTGTTCGCAAGACGTCAGCCTTGGGGAAACGGCCTCAGGGGACACAGGGCCCCTCCGTGTTATTTCTTACAGCTCATCATTCATCTACAATAACCTCAAAATGGAAAAACAAGAGTTAAATAAAATAAGCCAGACAGGAGAGCATGCACTGCAGTTCCAGGCCACGTTGGGGACAGGAGTCAAGAGTGGCCTGGGTGGGTGGGGGGTGAGCAGAAAGGACGGGAGGGGCTGCACCAGGCAAGGGAAGTGTTCTCTCTCCCGACATAGAGATGTATGCATTTGTCAAAGCTCACCAAACTCACCCACTAGGCTGGTTCAGATTAAAAAGACAATGGGCAAAGCTGTGGAGGATGGGGAGCAACCAAAATTCCTCACACTATGAGGGGGGGTGCAGACACTCAGGAGAAGGTCTGGCAGTTCCTTATAAAACTAAAGTCACCCCTTCCCTGTGACCCAGCCACTGCACTCCTAGGTATTTGCTCAAGAGAAATGAAACATACGTCCACAAAATAGGCTTGCCAAAAATGCTCACAGAAGTCTTATTCATAATAGCAAAAATTGGCTCCTGCCCACACAGCAGTTAACAAGAATCTGGATAATCACCCGGCAGCGTATTCGGGCCCAGGGACACTAGGCAGAGCCCCCCAGGTGTGGACTACAGGAGATGCGGCCACGCACATGCCCCGGGGCCAGGCGCACGAAGCAGGGCGTGTGCCACGTGGTTTCGTCCAGAGGAAGCGCTAGGCCGGCAGAGAAGAGCTGTGGCAGAACGAGTCAGGTTGGAGGCTGCTGGGGCGGGGATGCTCTGCTCCTCAGGTGGGGCGTAGGGACACACATGGACCAAGACTCATCGAGAGGCACACCGGGGAATGGTGCGTGCCAGGTGTCAAAGTGACCTTAAAAATGGAAACACAGGCTGAACTCTAATGAAATGCTCGCTGGAGTGTTTTGGGATGAAGTATACGGGACATCGGCCAGGTACTCTGAAATGCATTGAAAAATAAAATGGGTTTTCGATGATTAGATGGATAAGCATGTAATAAAGCAAACGTAGCAAAATGTTAAGTGGAGAATCTAGGCAGCAGACGTGCTCATTTTTTTTTTTCAACTTCTCTCTAAGTGTAAATATTTCCCCAATAAAATGTTAGGGAGAGAAACAAAAAATTATTCAAACTCGAAATTTGTGCAATTTACTGTATGTATATTATACTCCAAGAAATAGGAAGAAAGAATGGCAATTTTCACACAAAAAAAACTTCCTTGGGGCCCCTGGGTGGCTCAGTCGGTTGAGCATCTTTTATTTTCTTTAAGATTTTATTTATTTGTTTGAGAGAGAGAGAGAACACAAGCAGGGGGAGTGGGAGAGGGAGAAGCAGACTCCCCACGGAGCAGGGAGCCTGACACGGGGCTCGATCCCAGGACCCTCAGATCATGACCTGAGCTGGAGGCTGGAGGAAGATGCTTAATGACTGAGCCACCCAGGCGTCCCGAGCATCTGACTCTTGATTTCAGCTCAGAAAGGGATTTTGCGGGTGTGATGGAGTCAGGGACCCTGAGGTGGGAAGATTATCCGGGTGGGTACTGTCAACACAAGGGTCCTTCTAAGCGGAAGAGGGAGGCAGGAGGGCAGAGCGATGTGGGGCCAGGAGCCAAGGAAGGCTGTGCTTCTAGAAGCTGGAGAAAGCCAAGGAACGTTCTCTTCTGGAGGCTCCAGAAGGAACTGCCACCCAAATTCAGACTCCTAACATCTGTAAAATAATACGGTTGTGCTACTTTAAGCTGCTAGGTTCGTGGTAACTTCCCACAGCAGCTGTAGGGAACGGATGCACCCCCTTGAAACACCTCCAGAACATACCAGAACAAGACCCAAAGGCAGCACTGATCTTCATGACCAAAACCGGCAACAGCCCAGAGCCGTCCACATCAGGACAAGGAGTCCACGGTGTGCACGCACACACTGGAACCCACACGCAAGGTGCAGCCGTGGCTTCATCCCACCCCAGCGTACCTGAGAGAAACCCACGGCAGGCAGCAACCCTCTGGGGGAGGCGGCCCCCAGGACTGACGTGCGGGCCTTCGGGGGCTGCTCATTAGCCAGCTGAACAGTGAGGGGTTTGCACCTTTTTCGAAGTTTGAAAAAAGCGGTGGCATAAAAATTTTCAAATGAACACTTTAAAATAACACTACTCCTCTTAATATCTCCATTTAAATGGAATTTTACAAGCTGTGCTTTCACATATATATATATTATATATGCATATACATAGTCTCACCCTGAGGCTTTCAACATAGCCAAGTCCCTCCTCCTCACCGGGAGACAAATGCTGCCTCGCCCCGGGGCACCAGACACAGGCAGCCCCAAGTCAGAAGACCCTCCGGGCATCACTGTCATGGTCTACAAACACCAAAAGAAAGTAAGCACTTGGTTAAAGAAAACCAAGCCCTCAAGTTCAAATCAAAACAGGATCCACAGAGATGGTTGCCCATGTGTGGACCAACCACGAAGCAGTGAAGGCTCGCTTCGGAACACGCACGTTAACTCAGCGAGGCTGTTGGGGGGCAGCCCCCTGTACTCGGGAGCTGGAGAGGGCTCCTTTCTGCACGATCCTTGAGCACAAGGATGTGGTCACACTCTCTGCAAAGACACATCCCAGTGCTGCTTAGCAAAATGTCAATCATACCAACTCATGCACATTCCCCTGAGCTGAACTCTGGGGATCCTGAGCTCACCGTCGCCAGAGCCCAGAGGGCTGCTCGGCTCAAGGGGCTTCCAGAAGCACCTCCACCTCCTGCTCCAGCCTGACACAGCCTCACGACGTGGCCTGCCTTGTCAAGCACCAGCCCAGAACACACTCCAGCTCTTCTGCAGAGCTCCCTCCTGGTGGGGCGTCCTCCCAGCCCTGCTGGGCACCCCTGGGGACAAGCCACTCAGCAGCACCCAGCCTCAGTCTCTGCACCTGGAAGAACAGGGGGCTGAGCTGAATATCGTGAGAGCCCTTCAAAGACTCACCCTTCATGAACTCCATGTTCTAGAAAGTCCGGACGCAAAAGAAGCGCTTTCATTCGGGTAGGAAAAGAAGCTGCAGGAGCTCAGCAAAGCCGAGGTCCCAGGATCCGCAACCAGGACGATGATTCAGAAGTACGGCATCGGGCGTGGATGAGCCACGAGTCACAGGGCATGCCCGTGAAGCACGCCTCCACCCGCAGGGCCCCTTCCCACGCAGGCATCTGGCTTCTGTTACTGCTCTGCTGTTCCGAGTCACCAGCGTTTCCCACCCTCCCGGATCAGACAAAGGACACCTCGCTACCTCTCATCCCGGCGGCAGGGGCGCCCATTACGGCCCCTGCGTTCCACGCGCTCAGCCAATATTCCAACAAACAGGATTGCTGTCTCTGTCGGGTCCTTAGCTGCCATCTGACTGACAGCAACAAGGTCAACCAGAACAGATTCCATAGAATTCTGCTCAGACCTGAAGGAAAAACATCTGGGGTCTACAACTGAGCTCAAACTTTTGAGGAAAGGAGAAGAGCAGAGGGGCTGACAAGGGGTGGAGCTCAAGTGTCAGGAACAGGGTCCAACAGTGTGGATGCGGGAGGCAGGTCCAGTCCCAGCCCCACAATACCATGGTGTCACTTTTCATTCAGGCTCTTTTACCTCCAAACACAAATACCAGACTAGGCAAGACAACTTTCTTTAAGAGAAGCGATCAACGGGGTGCCTGGGTGGCTCAGTCGTTAAGCATCTGCCTTCAGCTCAGGTCATGGTCCCAGGGTCCTGGGATGGAGCCCAGCATCGGGCTCCCTGCTCCGCGGGAAGCCTGCTTCTCCCTCTCCCACTCCCTCTGCTTGTGTTCCCTGTCTCACTGTCTCTTTCTCTCTGTCAAATAAATAAATAAAATCTTCAAAGAGAGAGAGAGAGAAGCGATCAAGTCCGCGCAAGTGTTGGCAGTGGAAAGCTGGCTTCCAGCAGAGTGCCCAGAGGATCACGCCCTGGGTGCTGGGCACTCTGCTCGTCCCTTACATCTCCACTCAGATCATGGACCGACGTGTAGCTTAACTCAAACTCACAAGCTTCACCGCTTCTCAAACGAATCCATCCGTGCCCTCCTGTGGTTTAGGACGGTGCCTGAGGGCAGACTAAGACAGTCCAGCCGGGGACGTCTCCTCCCTACTCAGCCCCAGCAAGGACCCTCTGACCTCAGCAGGGGCAGCGTGGGCTCCCCTAGCCTGCAAGATGTCGCACCTGCCCCTCCCCCTTCCCCGCACAGGCAAGAGGCCACAAGGGCATGAGGAGCCGGCTGGGAGCCTACAGAGACCACCTTCACCTGAAGCCGTCCTGTGGTTCCAACACGTTCTTAAAAATCCCAGGACGTCCAACTTTACAACTAAAGACCCAACTTTACAAGAATATACGTATAAACATTTACTTTACAAAACCCACACGTTTTATTCTAGCTACAGAACTCTCTTTTTCACAAAACCTTTTAGGAACATGTATGGGACATTAGGACAAACACCTGGGCTCTTCCCATACCGGCTTCTGAACTAGCAGCTACAGATCCACCTCATCGGGGGCCTGGGGCCATCTCGGGGTCGCACACAAAGGGGGAAGCCAGGGCCCCAAGGAGGACAAGGAGAAGGAACGGGGGTCTGGCCACGACTTTACTGCAGCCTACCTGCGCCCTCGAGCTGTCACACAAGCGAACTGCTATAACTCAGAAGTAAATTTCAACAGACGTTTTCGTAGAAGCTCTTGGCCTTTTGCTTGGAAAAATCACTCTTAAATGCTAACAGGCTCCAAATCACCACAAGTCAAGGTGGGGACACACAGAAGGGATAGGGCATGCAGCCTTGGATATCCGAGCATCTGTACTGAGCCCCCAAATGATCTGCAATAACCACCTGACACATTCCCTTGGAATAGGGTCCTTTCTCCTACAAATAGGATGAGAATTTAAAAATACTCTTCTCGAAGAGAGATAATAGATATTTAATGAAAACAAACTGACCTCCACTGGGATCGCAATTCACACTTCCACACCCAGCCCCAGGGCCAGAGTGGAGGGATAATGGCCACCAAAGCCGGCAGAAACCATCCTAGGCGAGCCTACAACCTCATGTCCTTGTCTTTGCAACTCAGAATAATCTAACAGAAGCGGTTCACAGTTGCCTTGGTAACCCAAGGGATTTAAGACATTAACAAAAGTACACAGCCGAATCACTTGTTGGATTCTAAAAACACCTTCTGCTTGACAACTGCATTTAAAACCTCAAACCCACAGGCCTAAGGAGCAAACATTCTTCACTGTGCAGATGGGCCCTCGAACCGTAAGACCTCCAGCATCGCAGCCCGCTGGGCGGCTCACGGCACTCAAGCAGGTGTCCCAGGACAGGACTGCGGCACTGAGCACCCCAGAAGGTTCCACACAGAGCATCTGTCCTTAAGTCATGCACCAGGGACTGTTGCTTCTCAGAGTTTAGTCAGAGCTGGTGACAGATTACAAAGTTTGGAGCACACGGAGTGTACCTCTCCCTACCAACAGCTAACAGGGAGACAGGCAGGTGGCTTTTCTACCAGCTTGGAAACTTCACCTTCTTCTCAGCTCGGTTAAACTCCAAAAGCTGTGGGGTGCTGCCCATCAGAGACATTTATAATGCCTGGACACACTTCTGGTTGTCAGCAAACTTGGGGATGGGTTGCTCCTGGCATCTAGTGGGTGGAGGTCAGGGATGCCGCCTCCATCCTAGAGCGCCCAGGACAGTCCCCATGGCAGAGTCATCCAGCCCAAGGTTGAAAAATCATGGTTCAGCCAACTTGTACTGAACATACAGGGGTCTGGCCATGTGCTCAGGGCTGGGAACACACGGGGACAGAGAATGACAAGGAATAATACAGGCTACAGTGCATCTCAGGGAGGCACTGCTTAATGGATAAGAGTTTCATTTGGGGTGATGGAAACCTTTTGAAGATAAACAGTAATGATGGTTGCATAACAATGTGAATGTATTTAATGCCAATAAATTACATACTTAGAAAGGGTTAAAAGAGCGAGGGTTATGGCATATACATCTTACCACGATAATAAAAGCTAGTGCATTGACAGCAGAGAGGAGGAGCCCGGGCTCATGCAGGGGCCCCAGTCGCCCGGCCCAGGAAGCCTCTGGGCTGGGGGAGTGGGCAGGCGCCCCCCAACCTGAGCACAGGATGCTTAGCATCCATGACATTTTTCAGGACTATTACCCCAGTTTGCTGCGTTCACCTCAGTCCATTCCCATGTTCCGGATGATTGCTGACCTTCCTGGAGGGCCCTCCCCAGGACAAGAACTTGTAAGATGCCTCCATCCTGCTCTGGACCAACTCTGATCCACCAAATGCCTTTCCTCATCCCTCCCCACCCCACTGCACCTGGGGCTGGAGGGAGCCAGGTCGCCCGTCTGCCTCGGAGAAAGGCTAGCCCAGCTGTAAGCATTACGGGCTCAGCACCAGGAAGGGCGCCCGGTGTTTTGGTAAATGTCTACTTTGTTATCCACTCGTCTGGGAGACAGACACAGAACTGTCATCCAGACTGCGAGGACCAGATTCAGCAAAGCTAAGCACGGAGCGGCGCTGACCCTAACGCGGGGCCAGACGCGTGGTCGGGCGGGGGGGGGCCCTCGCTGTGCAGCAACACCCAGCAAATGCAAGAAAATGATACGTCTGCTAGCTTGAACCAGCGGAGCTGTATTGGTTGAAAACGAGGGGACATCCCTCATTGCGAGGGGTGCTTTACCGCCAGAGGCCTTCGGGCCCCCCAGGTCAAGATAAGCTCTTGGCCAGGGACAAAACACGGGCATGTGACAGTTTGCTCAATGTCACAACAATGACCGAAACCCACGTCTCCTGGAGAGAAAACCCAGGACTGAGGCCGCGGGACGGTGAGCGTCTGCGACGTCCCACCTTCATGTCACCTCATCTGATGCACGTTTCCACCGTTTAACACTTTAACGTTTCAATCATTTAAAATTGGGGTTTACGAATGGCTCCCCTATGAAAAGGAAAGCAGACACTTCAAGTTGACCCCACTTTTCCAGCTGCTGACCCCTCACCTTTAAAGAAGCCCTACCCCAGGCAGCCCCTGTGTGCCGGTGACGTGGACACTGTACTGATGGGGTCCCCAACGTCCTACTCCCTGGACTTGTACCAACCTACCACGACCAGAGACGGCCCACGGGAAGGCACCGGCATGGGCCTGGAATGCCTGCTTCACCTACATAACTAACGGCCACAGGGCCACCGACGTGCAGCGCTTTGGGGCCGCGGTGGCCCAACGGGGTCTCAGCCCCTGCCCGTAAAAAACAAAAGGCTTACTTGAGTCTCGGCTGCTGAACGGCCACCCAGACGTCGGAAGGAAGGAGGCCACCGGGGAGCCGGCCCGGCTATCGTCCTCCACCTGCTGTGTGATATGCCGGACTGTCTCTTTGTTCTTCCGATTCTTCCTTCGACCTGTGGGCTGCCAGCCATCGCCTCCAGCCTGCTCTGAGAAAGAGTTCTGTATCACACCATCCCTGGCGGAAGGCAGCTCACTCCCTCCGTAATGAGACGGCGAGATCTGCTCTTCCTTGACCCGCAGAGACCCGTAGCCCACATCCCCAGGCCACAGAGACTGCGAGGAAATGTCATCAGGACCATCGGCCTTGGGCTCCTGGTCCTCCTTCCCGTAGCTGCTTCCTCCCTCGTGGCAGCTGGTGATGGCCGAGTCTCCGGAAGAATTGGCAGGACTCATGCGCCGAGCCAACCACGGGGAGATGCTCCTTCCGGCCATCACAGCCGAGATCAGCGCATCCGTGCTGCTGCCGGGAGGGGCACTAATCTCAAACTCCGAAAGCTCGTCCGAGGCATCTGGCTTGATGCTGATGTCCAGCGCTGCCTTGATGAAGTCGTGACAGGCCTGCACGATGTCCGTCATCTGCAGGAAGCTGGCCGCGGACATCACCTCGATGACATTCCTGCTCGTGAGGGCCAGGTGGGCAGAGTACATGAAGTCAATGATGGCCTTGAAGCCCTGGGCCGTGACGATGTCCAGGTGTGTGACCGTGGCCTGGTCGGACGCCTTCTGCACCTGGCAGTAAAGCGTCTTAAAGTAGCGGCTGCTGCCGAGCAGGACGTTCTTGTGCGCCTTGAAGACCTTGCCCTCGACCACGACACAGACGTCACACAGGACGCCGTGCTGCCTCTGCTCGTTGAGCTCGCGGAGCAGGTGACGGTAGTGGGACGTGATTTCCATGTCTTCCTTCCGGTTGTTCATGGGGAAGCCTTGGTGTCGCTGTTCTACAGACTCTGCGGGGGCAAGAACACGCGAGTTAGCCACCCGACGACACAGACACGCCCGTGGAGGTTCGGTGGAGCGCACCCTCCTCGAGAGCCCGGCTGCCGCGCAGGGTCAGAGCCTGTGCCTCCGGCCACCGGCAGCCACCAGGCGGGTGGACCTGAGCAGCGTCTGCAGTGAGTTCCTGGGTTCAAGGCTGACCGCCACGGTAACCGGCTTCTGAACAGAACCCTACACGGGGCGGCCGCCTCTCGGCACAGAAGGCAAACGCCCATTAGTTGCTGAAGTGGCTTTCTTACCCAAATGTACAATCTAGGTGAAATAACCCAAGGGAGCCTCATCCCACACCCTTGAGGACACATCTTTACAAATAAAACAGGGGCGCCTGGGTGGCTCAGTCGGTGAAGCGTCCGACTCTTGGTTTCAGCTCAGGTCATGATCTCAGGGTCCGGGGAACTGCGCCCCGCGTCGGGCTCTGTGCACAGCAGGGAGTCGGCTTTGCTCCCTCGCGCCCCGCCCCCGCCTCCCTGCTGGCTCTCTATAAAATAAATCTTTTTTAAAAATAAAAACAGGGCACCTGGGTGGCTCAGTCGGTTAAGCGACTGCCTTCGGCTCAGGTCATGATCCTGGAGTCCCGGGATTGAGCCCCGCATTGGGCTCCCTGCTCGGCGGGGAGTCTGCTTCTCCCTCTGACCCTCTCTCCTCTCGTGTTCTCTCTCTCATTCTCAGATAAATAAAATCTTAAAAAAAAAAAAAATAATAAAATAAAATAAAAACAAAACAAAACAAGGGCTTCCTACACAAACAAAACCCACAGGGCAGAAAGGCCTGGAAGCAGACATTACAGCCTCAGCCCTACAACCTTCCAAAACCCCAGCTCAAACCAGCTCAAGGGAGGAGGCCTCCAGGGCCGGAGCACCCAGAGGCACCAGAGGTTCCACCTTGGGAAGCACTCTGGTGTGGTGCCCTCCCGTGAGGCACTCTCCTGATACCGTTTCCTAATCTGTCTGCCATGTTCTCTCTGCTGCCACTGTTAGCTTCTGGGGACTTCCAGAACACAGTGCCCCAGACCAGGCGGCCCAAACAGAGAACTGGATTCCCGCACAGCCCGGAGGCCAGAGGCCCAGACGGGCTCCCTCTACGGCTCCGCAGAAGGCCGTGTCCAGGCCTGTCTTGTCTTCTGGGGGCGGCTGGCAGTCCCTGGCCATCCTTGGATGCAGAAGCATCACCACCCGGTCTCCATGTTCCCACACCTTCTCCCTGCGAGCCTGGGTCTCAGTGTCCCCTTCTTATAAGGACACAGGTCATATTGGACACCCTACTCCAGGACAACCTCATCGTAACTATTCACATCCAAATTAGATCACAGGCCAAGGCACTGGGCATGGAGGACACAGTCGCCCCATGACACTCCCTGAGAAAGACAAGGTTGTTAGAGGCTGATCTTCCCGCTTAAGTGCACCGTTTTCCAGCTGGTTAGTCAGGCAGGAGCCCTCACCAAAAACACCAACATGTGTTTAATGGGAGAGAACTATGCTGTTCAAATGTGGGGGCATCTGCCTCTTTCCCATAAGGGGCGGCTCCCCAGGACTCGGCTGGGTCCACCTCACACACTTTTTTTTTTTCCTAAAGATTTTATTCACTCATTTGACAGAGAGACACAGCGAGAGAGGGAACACAAGCAGGGGGAGTGGGAGAGGGAGAAGCAAGCTTCCCGCGGAGCAGGGAGCCCGATGCTGGGCTTGATCCCAGGACCCTGGGACCATGACCTGAGCTGAAGGAAGACACTTAATGACTGAGCCACCCAGGCGCCCTGACCTCACACACTTCTTTATTGGCTCGAAGCTGTCACAACACACACACTTTCCTCTGGTCATTACAGTAAGTTTCCAAACACCACCTGAAATCATCTTAAAAATGCCCTGTGAAGTAAAAGAGGAAGGAAAACTTCCAAACTCATTCTATGAGGCCAGCATTACCCCAATACCAAAACCAGGTAAAGACACTACAAAAGGAGAACTACGGGCCCAATAACCCTGATGAACAGAGATGAAACTACCCCCCCACAAATACCAGCAAACCAAATCCAACAATACATTTAAAAAAATCACTCACCACGATCAAGTGGGATTTATTTCTGGGTTGCAGGGTGCTTCAATATTCACAAATCAATCAACGTGATACATCATATCAATAAGAGAAAGGATAAGAACCGTATGATTATTTCAAGAGATACAGAAGAAGCATTTGACAAAGTATAACATCTACTCATGATAAAAACTCTCAGCAAGTAGGTTTAGGGCGCCTGGGTGGCTCAGATGGTTGGGCATCTGCCTTCAGCTCAGGTCATGGTCCCGGGGTCCTGGGATGGAGCCCCGTGTCGGGCTCCCTGCTCTGCGGGAAGCCTGCTTCTCCCTCTCCTGCTCTCCCTGCTTGTGTTCTCTCTCTGGCTGTCTCTCTCTCTGTCAAATAAATAAAATCTTAAAAAAAAAAAAAAAAGACAAGTAGGTTTAGAGGGAACATATGTCAACATAATAAAGGCCTTCTATGAAAAACCCACAGCGAACGTCATACTCAATGGGGGGAAATTGAGAGCTTTTCCCCTAAGGTCAGGAACAAGACAAGGATGTCCACTCTCATCACTGTTATTCAACATAGTACTAGAAGTCCTAGCCACAGCAATCAGACAAGAAAAAGGAATAAAAGGTATCCAAATTGATAATGAAGAAGTAAAATTCTCATTATTTCCAGATGACATGATACTATCTATAGAAAACCCTAAAGACTCTACCAAAAAACTACCAGAACTCATAAATGAATTCAGTAAGTTCGTAGGCTACAAAATCAATATGAGAAATCTGTTGCATTTCTACACACCAATAATGAAACAGCAGAAAAAGAAATTAAGAAAACAATCCTCCTTACAATTGCCACCAAAAATAATAAAATACCTAGGAATAAAGTTAACCAAGGAGGTGAAAGACTTATACTCTGAAAACTATAAAACACTGATGAAGGAAACTGAAGAGGGGGTGCCTGCGTGGCTCAGTCTGCATTCAGCTCAGGTCATGATCTTGGGGTCCTGGGATCGAGTCCCCACGTTGGGCTCCCTGCTCAGCGGGAGCCTGCTTCTCCCTCTCCCTCTGCCTCCTCCCCTTGCTCATGCTCTGGGTCTCTCTCTCTCTCAAATAAATAAATAAAATCCAAAAAAAAGAAAGAAATTTAAGAGGACACAAAGAAATGGAAAGACATTCCATGCTCATGGCTTGGAGGAACAAATATTATTAAAATGTCTATTCTGGGCGCCTGGGTGGCTCAGTTGGTTAAGTGACTGCCTTCGGCTCAGGTCACGATCCTGGAGTCCCGGGATCGAGTCCCGCATCGGGCTCCCTGCTCGGCAGGGAGCCTGCTTCTCCCTCTGACCCTCCCCCCTCCCGTGTGCTCTCTTTCTCTCTCATTCTCTCTGTCTCAAATAAATAAAATCTTAAGTTTGCTTGTACTTTATTAAAAAAAAAATAATAATAATAAAAAATACAAAAATAAAATGTCTATTCTACCCAAAGCAATC
The DNA here is from genome assembly GCF_002201575.2 of Neomonachus schauinslandi. Taxonomy (NCBI): domain Eukaryota; kingdom Metazoa; phylum Chordata; class Mammalia; order Carnivora; family Phocidae; genus Neomonachus; species Neomonachus schauinslandi. The sequence continues at coordinate 137,974,858 of NC_058412.1, forward strand.
CACAGATTTAATGCAACCCTATCAAAACACCAACAGCATTTTTCACGGATCTAGAAGAAACAAACTTAAAAATCTGGAACCACAAACGCCTCAAATAGCCAAAGCAGTCTTGAAAAAGAAAAGCAAAGCTTGAGGCATCACAATTCCAGACTTCAAGTTATATTACAGAGCTGCAGTCATCAAAACAATATGGTACTGGCACAAAAACAGACACATAGATCAATGGAACAGAATAGAGCACCCAGAAATAAACCCACAATTATATGGTCAATTAATCTTCAACAAAGGAACAAGAATATGCAATGGGAGAAAGACAGTCTCTTCAACCAATAGTGTTGGGAAAGCTGGACAGCCACATGCAGAAGAATGAAACTGGACCACTTTCTTACACCATACATATAAATAAACTCAAAATGGATTAGGGACCTAAATGTGAGACCTAAAAGCATAAAAATCCTAGAAGAGAGCACAGGCAGTAATGTCTCTGACATCAGTCATAGCCACATTTTTCTAGATAGGTCCCTTGAGGCAAGGGAAACAAAAGCAAGCTAAACTATTGGGCTACATCAAGATAAAAAGCTTCTGCACAGCAAAGTAAACAACCAACAAACTAAAAGACAACCTACTGAATGGGAGAAGATATTTGCAAATAACATATCCTATAAAAGATTAGTATCTAAATTACATAAAGAACTTATACAACTCAACACCCAAAAACCAAATAATCCAATTTAAAAATGGGCAGAAGACATGAACAGACTTTTCTCCAAAGAAGACATCCAAATGGCCAACAGATACATGAGAAGATGCTCCACATCACTCATCCTCAGGGAAATGCAAATAAAAACCACGATGAGATACCACCTCACACCTGTCAGAATGGCTAAAGTCAACAACACAAGAAACAACAGGGGTTGTCAAGGATGCAGAGAAAGAGGAACTCTCGTGCATTGTTGTTGGGAATGCAAACTGGTTCAGCTATTCTGGAAAACAGTATGGAGGGTCCTCAAAAGATTAAAAATAGAGGGGCGCCTGAGTGGCTCAGTCGTTAGGCGTCTGCCTTCGGCTCAGGTCATGATCCCGGGGTCCTGGGATCGAGCCCCGAATCGGGCTTCCTGCTCAGCGGGGAGCCTGCTTCTCTCTCCCTCTCCCCCTCCCCGTGCTTGTGTTCCCTCTCTTGCTGTCTCTCTCTCTGTCAAATAAATAAATAAAATCTTTTAAAACAATAAAAGTATTGGGGCGCCTGGGTGGCTCAGTCATTAAGCGTCCGCCTTCGGCTCAGGTCATGGTCCCAGGGTCCTGGGATCGAGGCCCGCATCTGGCTCCCTGCTCAGCGGGAAGCCCGCTTCTCCCTCTCCCACTCCCCCTGCTTGTGTTCCCTCTCTCGCTGTCTCTCTCTCTGTCAAATAAATAAATAAAATCTTAAAAAAAAAAAAGATTAAAAATAGAAATACTGTAATTCCACTACTGGGTATTTATCCTAAGAATACAAAAACACTAATTTGAAAAGATACATGCGCTCCTATGTTTATAGCAGCATTATTTACAACAGTCAAACTATGGAAGCAGCCTGCCCAGAAAGTGCGTCCATCAATAGATAAAGTTATCTGTACATTAAAAAGAAATGGAGTCTACAATAGGAGTCTGTTATGAAAATATTAAGGGTACATGGAATCTATCCAAGCCCAAAGAAGCTTTAGGAGAATAGCTGAATTTCCGTTACAAAGTTGATAATCTCTCAGCACCAGTAAGGGGCTCCTGGGAGTCCCACCCACCTGACCACAGGTGTTGTGTCGTGTAACGGCCTGGCAGGTGAGGTACAGCCTTGAGATGGAAGCATGCTCGCCATGGTTCCTCTCTGAGGGCAAGGCGAGCAGAACACCCGCCCTGGTGCACAGCCCACGTCATGGAGACATACCTGGCTGCAGACACGCACCTGTGGACAGGTAACCTGTCATCTCTGAATTTTCTGTGCTGCTACATGGAGCACAGGGTACACTCACGAATTCAAGGGCCCGTGTGCGGCACCCTCCGTGAGTAAGGGGCCCTCTCAAAGAGGAGCCTGTGGTCCATGAAGAAACACAGAGGCCAAGCATCGCAAGGTCAGGGTCTAAGGGCTGTTGCCTGTTGCCCACAGGGCAAGTGGGGTCATCTGTCACCACCCTGGCACCTGAGGCTGCACAAACGTGCTACAGAAACTCCTGCAAAGTTGCATCCTCTCCCTGCTGTTTTTTCCAAACTTGCGTTCTTATTTCTCCTCTAGGTTCCCCACTTACAGCTTGCTGATCGAGAGATACTGTATTAGACAGCATCACTTACAAAACAGAACCACTCTGGTACCAAACCAACTTGGATCCATGTTCCAGACCAGACTTCAGAGGTCACGTCACTTGACCAGTGCTGGGGGGTTGATATGGACTCAGGAGCCCTTACCATGGAAAACCGGGGACACGGTGGGCAATGCAAGTCACCAAGACGCCTACCGAGGGGGGGTCCTCTGGGAGGCAACATGTGTGACACTCGGGTGCCGTTTCCAATCCCACAGCCTCCAGGGAAGATGGAGAGTATCCCCAAACTGCAAGCCAAGAGAACCAAAGCTCAAAGACACCAAGTTCCTGGCCCACGGAGGAGCCAGCGTCAGAACCAAGCGTGCATGTGGCACCAAGCCCACTCTGCTGTCCCGTACCAGCTCCAGTGAACTCTGCCCGGCATGGCGACCCAGGGGCACAGACGAGGCTCGGGTGGCTCCGACCTGAGCGCCAGAACTGGCTCCTGCCAGTCTCCTCTCCGCCGGCTCTATGATTCAGGCATCCAGGATGCTGAGGGCCGGGCAGCTCCCCAACCAGTCCCTAACCTGCTCAGTACAGGGCACCAATCTCTGGTCTGGGGAGTTACAGAGTACGTTCCAAAACCTTCTCCTACCAGTATCTGAAGGAAAGGGGGTCAACCAGAAAGCCCTGTTTACAAATTAGCAGCAGGGGTTGTCCTGTTGAAGACGTGCATTTATTACTCATTCCACCTGTCACGCGACTGCTAGTGCTTCACGGGGAGAGTTCAAACGCATCACCACGTCTCAAAATGCTTAAGAACCACGGAATCTGAAGGCTGTGAATGCACGTCACTCACTGCATTGTGCGTTCCAAGTTCAGGGACCAGCCTGGGGTCCCTTCTTCCTCTCATCTGTAAGGAGCTCCACCAGGAAGACCACTGGTTCCCATAAAAATGCAAAACAGTGAGTGTAACTTAGACCTTGTGTCCCTGTTACCAGCACACAAGCATCCGGTCAGCCCCACTAGGCAGCGGGATCCTCCCCCAGGGCCGGTCACTGAGTCCCACTCAAGAAAAGCCCACATCTGGGGTGCCTGGGTGGCTCAGTTGGTTGGGCAACTGCCTTCGGCTCAGGTCATGATCCTGGAGTCCCGGGATCGAGTCCTGCATCGGGCTCCCTGCTCGGCAGGGAGTCTGCTTCTCCCTCTGACCCTCTTCCCTCTTGTGCTCTCTGTCTCTCGTTCTCTCTCAAATAAATAAATAAAATCTTTTTTAAAAAAAAGAAAAGAAAAGCCCACATCTAATTTGAGACAACTCTTAAAGCATGAGCACCCTTCTCAAACACACACACACACAAATCTAGGTTACGCCGGATGTCACCTCACCTTCTTACCTCTAACCTGTAACTTGTGCACGTCTGCTAAGCTCAACTTAAACTTATTTAAGCTTCTCCTTAAAATGTCATCTAACACACAAATATTGTTTTAAAGTTGAAGCAAGATACCTCGAGCGCTAGAACCAAACCATTCTGAGCCTACGTGCCCCCCGGAAACTCCATGGAGGAGAGACGGTGGCCCCACAGACGCCTGAGCCGACTTCACTACCCCAAAAACCGTTCTTTGTAGTTATTTTGGTGAGATTTTTTAAATGGACCATAATTTGAATAGACACATCACACAAAAGATTTCTGAACCGCCAAGCACAGGAAGGTGATCGCCTTCCTCAGGCCTCAGGGAAACGCCGACGACAACCACTACACGCGGCCCACGTGCCCTCAGGACGGCTGCGGCGGCAGGGTGACCAGCCACGTCCACGTCCACGTCCACGTCCACGTCCACGTCGGCGAGGCTGCGGAGCAGCTGGAACCCTCGCACTCAGTGCGGCCGCTCTGGACGACCCTTGCCACGTCCTCAAAAGCTGAACAAACACCAGATGACCCAACGACCCCAACTCGGGGTATGAGGAGACGTGGGAGCACGGCCCCACATGAGGGCTCGCACGCACTCTACTCTCAGCCGCGTAACTGTCAAAACCCGGAAACACCCCGCATGTGTGTCTGCAGGTAACGGGGAAGTGGGGTGTGTCCCAACCAGGGACACGCTCGGCAGGAAGGCGTCCACATGCCCCCAGCCCAGTGCCTAATGTCCCTTTCTCAGAGTGACCGTGCGGAGTGAGATGCACCACACACAGGCAGCACGAGTAAGCGAGCCGTCTTCCACGGGGTTCCGGAAAGTGCAAACTAATCTGGGGCAGGGCCGCATGTGCAGACCCCGGAGAGACACCCTTTCTTTTTTTTTTTTTTTTAAGATTTTATTTATTTATTTGACAGAGAGAGAGACAAGGAGAGAGGGAACACAAGCAGGGGGAGCAGCAGAGGGAGAAGCAGGCTTCCCACGGAGCGGGGAGCCCGATGCGGGGCTCGATCCCAGGACCCTGGGACCATGACCTGAGCCGAAGGCAGATGCTTAACGACTGAGCCACCCAGGCGCCACCGAGACACTCTTTCAATGACAGCAGTTGGCTGTATGTAAATTATGCCTCAACAAAGGCGATTAGACGCTTGTCTTTGTGAAAATATCCTTGCCCAACTACAAACCTGTGCTCATTTATCATCGTTTGTTGTGGGGTGGCTTTTGTCCCCCAAAATTCATTTTTGGAATTCCTAACCCCCACTTCCCCAGCACATGGCCTCCCTCGGGGACAGGGTCGTTGCAGGTGTACTTGGTTCAGATGAGGTCCCTAGGTGGGCCCTAGTCCAACGGGACTGGTGGGGTCCGCACCCAACAGAGACAAGGGACAGACGCCTCCAAGGAGGACGCGGGCCCCCAGAGCTGGGAGAGAAGAGATCTCTGTGTGGAGACTTTCAGTCCGCGGTTCTTCTCTTCGTTAGGCAGCCCCGCACATTCACACGCCATGCACATCTGCCAAGGACCGCCACCAAGGCCGACGGTAATCGGGCAGGTAGGAGAAGCGCTGCTCACCCCCGGGGGAAGGTGCCCTCTGCCCAGCCCTGTGCGTCCGCGGGCAGAGCTCAGCTGCCCTGACATTCGGCTCCGAGCTCCCCATACGGACGTTATTTCCACACTCTGGGCTGTTTCGATGGTTTACCGTGTTCTGAAAAACTCAAGGGTAGGATACCCATGATGAGAAATCGCTTTACAGATCGGACTCTCTATATGTCGGATTATCATCCATGGCTGGCGAGACGGGGCGTGCTATTCCCCGAATTTTCTCTGCTGTGAGCAAGCGGACAGCAAGCGGTGCTGGAGGCCTTCACATTCTCCACACTGCCACCAGCTTGAGCTAAAAATGCAAACCTGGCTGCCCTCCTGCTGCTCGGCCTCAGGTCTGGAGGCCCCATGGGCACAGCCCCCACTTCCGGCCCCTCCTCTGTGCCTCTTTCGGTTCCTTGTCCTCCCAGGAGCCTGGAGCGCCCCTACCTCCCTACCTGCCTCAGCGTCACTTCCTCTCTCAGATGCACCCCCACCCTGGCCACAGGGCCCGGTGCCCAGGTGCCCCCCTGTCCAAACACCACGGGGCTAGAAGCCCCCCCACACACACTGATGACCCTCCGAGCAAATTTCTAAGCAGGGGAGCAGAATTCCAGGCCGCATCACCCAATGTGTTTGCATGCCAAGGCCTGGAGCCCACCCAAGGCTGAGGACACCACCCACCTCCCATACAGGGCACCCCCCTCCCAGAAGGCCAGAACCACAGCAGGGATTCTAGGTCAGCATAAATGTGCTGTGGGAGCACGGGGAGGGGCTGGGCAGGGGCAGCTCCCCAGAGGGGGTACAAACCATTCATGGGGGCGCCATACGGAGCAGTACACATTCAGAGGGCAGCGCTGGCCTCTGAAGAGGCTCCCCCATGAGCCACCACCCCAGAGTTCAGGGCCTGGGGCGGCCCCTCCCTCACTGACCTTGGCCTGGGACTGAGCTTCAAGGAACCAGCAGCGTCCACCTCTGTAGGTGGACAGGTCTGTGCCCAGCTACTCAGCTGCAGGAGCTGACCTAAGATGGTGTGGAGCGAAGGGCCACCCCAGCATCCCAGACGAGCCCTGACCCCACCGAGTCACTGAGCCACCTGCCTGGCCGTTCCAGCCCAGCTCCCGGGGGACTGCAGGCCCATCTGACGTCACGTGGACAAGAAGAACCCAGTCGGCCATAGAACCTTGAGAGACAACGAGCCTCTGTGTTTCAGGACGGTTCCAAGTGCATGCAAGACTTCGAAACAGAGGCGGTGAGGGCACTGCCCTTAGCGAGTCCCCATGAGAGCCCTGGCAGGGCCAGCGAGAGGCCCAGAACGAGCTGAGAGCCAAATGCCGGGCCGGTCGAGGATTCTGCCAGGCCTCAGGGTGGCTGGGGCACAGCCACCAAGACGGGGACCCAGAGACCAGCACTTCAAGGGGAGAGGTCCTGATTCAGGTCCTGGCATATACAAGAATGCCCCGGCAGGCAGGAGAGAAAAGGCCCGGGCAGGGTCAGGAGTCTGGAGAGAGGCCTCAGATAGGGGCCAGTCCCGTGTGTCCACCTGAGGGCTGAGTTACTGTGGCCGCTCTGACTTCCAGTTTCTCTCCTTCCGCTGCTGGGAAGCTGGTCTGGGGGAATTTCTTTGTTTTGTGGGTTGGGGAAAGAAAGGGGAAGAGGTCAGGTGTTTATGCGCATCCTCCCAGACATGTCCTGCTAGGCTAGATCCGAGTCTCACTCTGGATGTTTCTTCTTTAAACCACGCTTGGTCTCAATGGGCAGTTAAGTTCCTTTTAGCTCACTCTGGTTATACATGAGGCATTGGGCAGTACGAACGTGCTAATTTAACAAGTCTGACCTACAAAGGCAAATTCTGCCCGGAATAGAAGAGGGGCAGGAAGCCCCTCCAGCCTCCAGACACTGCCTCCTCCCTCCAGGAAGCTTCCAGGTGCTCCCAAGACAGCGAGCGCACGAGCCTCTGTTGCCTGCTGTGTCCAGTCTGGGAGCCTCTGAGCACAGGAACCACGTCTCGATGCTCAGCAGGCTCCATGCACACTCTTGGGTCAACACAACTACAGTACCTTTTTCCCATGAAACCTGCAGGACTGAAAGCTTACACGTGGAATTCAAGAAATGTTTTTTATTTTTTTAAAGATTTTATTTATTTATTTGAGAGAGAGAGAGAGACAGTGCAAGAGAGAGCATGAGTGGGGGAGCGGCAGAGGGAGAGGGAGAAGCAGGGAGCCCAATGCAGGGACCCTGGGATCATGACCTGACACCACCAACTGAGCCACCTAGGCGCCCCTCAAGAAATGTTTTTTAAACATCCCATATTAAATACTGGTAGAAGAAGAAGGAGCTCATGGAGTAGTGGTCTTGCAGGTGGGTGGTCAGGCCGCTGCCAACCAGCCACACCCCCCGTGACCGCACATGCATTTTGGGGTGGGCTCTGATGTTCCCCGTCAGCTCACAGCAAAGCCGGGGATGGATGTAGTCACCCACTGTTGTGGTGAGTCGTGTCCCCAAAAAGGCCATGTTGAATCCCAACCCCCAATACCTGTGAACGTGACCTTATTCGAAAATAGGGTCTTTGCAGATTTAACCAAGGTAAGATGAGGTCATAAACCAACGGTATTGGTGTCACTATAGAAAGGGGAAATCTGGACAGAGACAGGCAGAGAGAAGCCCATGTGAAGACAGAGGCAGAGACAGAGCCATGGGGCCACGGCCCAGAGCGAGAGGAGCTGGAGGGGGGATGGACCCTCCCCAGAGCCTCCCTGGCCCCAGAGCTGCCAGAGAACACTTTTCTGTTGTTTTAAGCCCCCAGTTGGTGATACTTTGTTACAAAAGTCCCAGGAAAAGCCACACATCAACTTAATTTTTTTCTTTTTCTTTTAAAAGATTTTATTTATTTATTTATTTATTTATTTATTATTTATCAGAGAGAGAGGGAACACAAGCAGGGGGAGGGGCAGAGAGAGAAGCAGATTCCCCGCTGAGCAGAGAGCCCGACGTGGGACTCGATCCCAGGATCCTGGGATCATGACCTCAGCTGAAGGCAGACGCTTAATCACTGAGCCACTCAGGCGCCCCTTAATTTTTTTTTCTTAAACAGAAAGCTGATCAAAAAAAAAAAAAAGAAAAAGAAGAAGAAGAAGAAGAAGAAAGCTGATCAGCTTCATAAGTCAGGAAAATTTCTGTGAATTTTAAGCCTGAGATGTGCTGTGACTTGAAATGTTGACTCTACACGCTATGCTCTCTGCCACCAAGACAAAAATAGACCCCAAACAGGAAAGCAGCTAGAAGCAGAGCTCTCTTGCAGCAGGTGAAACCCTTCCTTCAGCCTTGTTCAACTTTCCATTTTGAAACACCTTGCAACTGTTGGAGGAGAACTGCCACCTACCCCTGAACCAGACAGGCCAGTCTGAGATGTCCTGCGACATTTGTTCCCATCTGGTAATATGCTAGACCTTTAATCAGTCACTCTTTCCTGGAAAGTTGTACAGCTGCAAACAAGAGGGGCTGCCGTGCACAGGGGTCCCGAACCCCTGGCTCCTGAACCCCCGGCCTGGATCGCCCGGAGCGAGGGGAAAGCGTCAGCTCAGAGCCACGTCTCCGCAAACGTTTTAGGCGGGCCACAGACAGCGCGAGCCCCCTTGGCACTGCGGGAACCAGCCCAGGCGGCTCCGGTATCCAACAGAACTTCAGCTGGCTGACCTGACACGTGTCCAAGCACCGCTCTCATTTCTGCAGAAATGACCAGGCCCTCCCCAGGTAAGCACTCCTTACACACTGAACAAGAGAAGGACGGACAGACGGACGGCTGCTGAGTGAGCCAACGGTCACAGCCGCAGCAGGAAGCCGGCCCGGGGCACAGCGGCAGCCGGGGCCTGAGACAAGCCCTACCTCCACCGCGTGGCCCCCAGTGATGGATCCACCAGCTTCCCTAACTCACGCGGACATTAACAGTAAGGCCAGTCCCAGAACTGGCCAGGTCTCAGCAATGCACAGATCACACCGGTCCCCAGCATCCCCCACAGTGGCCAGCCGAGCCCCCGACTGAGAGCAGCACCAGCTGGGGCACAGGCCTGGGGCACGTGATGAAGGCGGGAGGCCGAGCTGGGGCCGAGCTGGCCAGCAGGCCCTGAGGTGGGGGCCTCGTGAGAGGAGCCCTGGGGGAGGGGCTGGTTCTTCCTCCCTGGGCAAGGTGTGGGCTTGGACTGGGGGGCGGAGGGAGGCTTAAGGCAGATAAGGGAGACAGGGCCTCTCCCAGGGAAAGCCCCTCTCCGTCAAGGGCTGAGCTGGGACCAGCTCCAAGGCACTTTAAGAAATGAAACTCCCGATTCACAAGAAAGACCTGGGTTTCGAGGCGGACTACTCAGTGCTCTGCGGGGCGGGCACGCGAGGGGCTCTCCAGGTCTGCCCTCTGGCAGTGACCACAGCTGAAGGAAGCGGGCATGGAAAGTGCTGGCTCTCTGGGCAGCCCGCGGGGAGGGGTCCCGGGGGCTTCACCGTCCTCACAGCCCTGCGGCAGGAACAGCACCAGCACCGGTCAGGGGATCGGGACACACCTGCCGGTGCAGGGGGCTCCCCTGCCTGACAGAGCCCTCAGGACCAAAGGTCTGTGCCTCGCAGTCCAGGTACGACCTTCGTCACCGAATCCGCCCCACGCTCCTACCCCCAGTCCCCACGGGGAGGACACCTGAGGCTGGTCTTGGCAGGGCTGCTGGGCGAGCCCCACAGCCAGTGTCAAAGTTAATCCTGGGGCCTAACATTAAACCTTCAAAGGTGTCTGGGCAAGACCTATAGGAAACCGAGGGAAACGTACTAGATTCTGATAAAAGATCTCCAAGAAAAAATCTACATGCATGAAGCTGAAAAATTAACACGAACTTGTACGACCCAGTGATGGCGGTCACGGGCCACCACAGAACCAGGAGCGGCTGTCCTTCTGGAGCCCAGCCCACAGCACGTGGCGAGACGAGACGTGTGCGTCCCTGACCAGTAATTCTACTTTTGGGAAATTCCACCCCAAGGAAATGATCCCAAATGCTAACTTGTTCAAAGACGCTGCTAAGACTATTTATATTAGCACGAAGTAAAAAACTACCCAAATGCCTGACAGTCAGAAAACAGCCGAGAAGAATATGACATATTAAAACTGAACAAGACCCAACTTAGAGGAACAATAAATGTTTACGTTGATGCTCAGAAGTTTGTAAGAAATAAACTGAAGGAGGGGCGCCTGGGTGGCTCAGACGGTTAAGCGTCTGCCTTCGGCTCAGGTCATGATCTCAGGGTCCTGGGATCGAGTCCCACATCGGGCTCCCTGCTCCTTGGGAGCCTGCTTCTCCCTCTGCCTCTCTCTCTGTCTTTCTGTCTCTCATGAATGAATAAATAAAATCTTTAAAAAAAAAAAAAAGAAATTAACCGAAGGAAATGACAGCCAAGAACACGGACCCTGAGATGTCTGCTCACGTCCCCTGTTTCCCTCCAAAGCCAGTTGCTTATGTAAAACTCAAAGACAGAAAATGAACCTACCCAACACTTGCATGGAACAGGATAGCACATATGAAATTAACGTCCATGAGGAGGAATCCCGCAAAAAATATGAGAGAAATCCATACTTACCCTTCTTCACTCCTATCTGTGGGTTGGAAACACTGTGGGGGAGTCTGTGCTTGACTTTCACGATTCTTCCTAACAGGACCAAGGACAGTCGGCCTCCTCCGGTCCCAGAACCCTGCAGAGCCCCTGGCTCATCTAGGACCTTGGAACCGCATGGAACAGGGTCCCACGAGGAGAACACAGACTGGTCTTTCCTGCCTGCACCCCCTGACCACATGGCACAGAGCGGCTGCCAAAGCCCCGGGACCCCAACTCTGACTTCTAAGGAGCAAAAGGAAATTCCTCAGCAGGACCCTGGGCTTAGGCCATCCGACTGTCACTTTCTCTAGTAGTATTTCCCTCTGCGCTTGGACAAAAGGGATGGCACCTTAAATGCGGTGACATCGTCCACTGACTGGCGGTCCAGGAAAGAGGGTGGCAGCTAAGTGCCCTTGAGCAGGATGGCAGAGGGACGACAGCCATACACACTGGCCTGTGAGCACGAGGGGCAAGCCGGCCGGCGTCCCCAGGCCCTGTCAGGCCCACCGACTCCTGAGCTGAGGCTAACCTGGCCGGACTCTGAGCTTGCGGGGGTCGGAGGAGGGAGACCACTGGAGCTTTGGCCTCCTCATCTTCTGAGGACTCAGGAAACTGTGTGTGAACAGTGATGGGTGAACAAACCCACTTTCCTCCCCAGCTCTGCGGAAATGCCAGCGTTCTCTTCACGACACAGGAGTTCTAGAAGCAAACTCGCGTCACTCAGCCGTGTATCGACTGTCTGCTCCAGAGCGGTCAGCTCACACACTCCTCAGACCCAGTGTTCGCTGTGGGCAAAAATGACTTATCTGGGGGGAAAACTAAGGCAAAAGTAGCTCACAACTCCAAACAAGACGAGAAGCATGCATGAAAATATTCAAAAGGAGGGGCGCCTGGGTGGCTCAGTTGGTTAGGCGACTGCCTTCGGCTCAGGTCATGATCCTGGAGTCCCGGGGTCGAGTCCCGCATCGGGCTCCCTGCTCGGCAGGGAGTCTGCTTCTCCCTCTGACCCTCCTCCCTCTCACGCTCTCTGTCTCTCATTCTCTCTCTCTCAAATAAATAAATAAATAAAAATTTTAAAAAATATATTCAAAAGGAAAGACCTGCAACTATTAAACTGCAAACAAACTCTGGCATTGACCCATCGCCGAGGTGACCCCTTTGCAACAAACTCTCTCACTAACGGGAAGGTTCCAAACCCAAGTGGAACTACACACCCACTTTTCCCACATGAAAAAGAGAGGCAGAGGTAAACTTAATTTGTGTTTCAGCGAAAACTAAATGAAAATCAACTTAAAGAGAAGTAAGGCCTTTCTCATAGATTAAACAAATCTACGAGACGTTCCTATGCTTTATCAACCAATGACAAATCTTAAATTTTAAAATAAAACTTATATAGATAATAATTATTTTGAAAATTCCACGTACACAGGGGCACCTGGGTGGCTCAGTCGGTTAAGCATCCAACTTGATTTCGGCTCAGGTCATGACCTCAGGGTCGTGGGATCGAGCCCCGTGGGCTCCTCCAACCTGAGATCAAGACCTGAGCTGAGACCGAGAGTCGGATGCTTAACCTACTGAGCCACCCGGGTGCCCCATAAACTGAAAATTCTGATGGACACGTCATGACTGCACTGCAGGGGCTGAGCGCCTCCCACACGGCCCCGCACACCTGCACCTGCTCTTACAGAACCTCACAGGGGAACAGGGAGGGGCTTCTCAAGGTCACAGGATGCAACCAGCGAGGCCAACACACAGCACCAACAGCTCCAATTTCTCAACAAATCAATAGTACAAACAGAAAAAACGAGATTTCAGAGGCACCACCTCCAGTGGAACGTGCCCAGACTCTGGTCCCACAGTGAAGACATGCGCGGCTCTGGCTGGCCACGGCATGGCAGCTGGGAAGTGTTGCTGGTGCGCGTGGCCGCCACGCTCAGCGGAGCCCTTCAAGGGACACAGTGCACGGTAAACACCGCGGAGCAAGACACGGAGGGAGAGCAAAGAGACGGGAGGGGCTGAGCTGCAGGAACCACGGCAGCCTGGTGACGGCACCTCGTCTCCAATTCAGCGCCTATCTGAAGACATCCAAGGTACGTGTCTAGACCTTAGGCTCTGCAAGAACCACAGAGCTTTTCCAGTTTCAGGAGAATCTGTGATTTAGTGATGCAGATGCGTGAGAGACTCTGATCTGGTGTCGGATCCTGCAGACCACGGCCCACACGAGTCTGCAGGGGCCTCTGCTCCATCCCCCGTCGGGGCTGTTACTCGTGGGGGGACCGTGAGCGTGACTGGAGGTGACAGCAGTGACCACCCCCCCCGCCTGTCCAGGGAGCACACAGCACCCGAGCTCCTTAAGTGACCTCCCACCCTCCTGGTGACCTCAGGGTCCATGGTAGAGGGACCGCACCTCTGTGAATGCAGACAGTAAACCACAACAGCCACGTCCACGTGCCCACGGACGCTGCAGGCACCACAGAACACTCTGAGTCTCACGGCTACTTCACAGTTAGGAGCTTCAGACCTGCCACTTAACGGCATCATTTGACGTGTTAAGTTCTGCACGTTTCTTCAGCACATGAGAAGGTTTTCTGAATTTAAAGACTGTCTCCATCACTGCTATCCTTCGTTTTCTGGTGAATCTCAGGGGAAGCATGAAAAACACTCTGGAAACAGAGGTCCCACTAGGTGCCCAGCTCCGGCCGGTGCCCAGAGGGGCCTCACCGCCTGCTCTGGAGCAGCAGCACAACCGGCTGCCCCTGCCCTTGCAGGATACCCACTGAGTACCTTACTCCACCTCTACTCACCGCCACCAGAAGTGCACGACCCCATCACTGTCCCCCAGCCGGGCCCCGCCGCACCTGTCCCCAGACGGCATGGCCGTCTGTGTCTCCGAGGCCCGTCTCCGTCACGTCCCCAGAAGGACGTGTTGGCCGGCCAGGGCCCCACTCACAGCAGGCGTGGGGTTGGGTACGGGCTTGCCACACACTCACCTGCTGCCTCTGCAGGTCCCAGAAGGGACAACGCGCAAGACCGGGAAACACAGTGCCAGCATGCCAGGGACAGACCACGGCCCACAGAACGCCACGCTCACGTCCTGACCCCTGCACCTGTGAGCGTGACCTTGTTTGGAATAGGTCTTTGCAGGTTAAGGGGAGGTCATTACAGTGGACCCTGGTTCAGTATGACCGATCTAGACACACAGGCAGCAGGCCATGCGAACAGGGCCGGAGAGGCTGGAGCGAAGCATCCAAAGGCCAAGGAACAGCCAGGATCATGCGCAGACGCCAGAACCGGACGAGGCAGAAGGAGCCTCGCTGGGAGCCTTTGCCCAGAGTGTGGCCCTGCCCACACTTGGACCTAAGCCTCTGGCCTCCAGGACTGCGAGCGAATGAACCTCTATTGTGTAGACACCAGGTTGGCTTTGTTACCACCGCCCCAGGAAACTCTTACCAGCCACGACCTAACTTACACCGACTGCTCGCTTTGTGGTCGTCTGACACGCGGCAGGAAGGGTTCCTCCCCTGGCGCCCTGTGTCCACCAGCACCCACCCCATCCAACTCACCAGTGTGCGGTGAAGCTCTTGAGGGGTTCCGCGGTGAGAACCCCTGATACGGTCTGCCCTCCACCCGGGAAAGCCACGCAGCAAAGCTGCTGGTGTTCGGAATCCGCAGGTCGGGCGGGAATGGGAGCGCAGCCCCTCAGCTGCCTGTGGCTCTGCGGCGGAAGCTCTGGTCCTTCACCAGCAGGCTGCCGAGGGAGACGTGCGGAGCACAGCACATGCCCGCCTGAGCCTGAGAGGTGTGGGGCAGGGGCCACTCCAGAGACACAGAGTGGAAGGCAGCGCTGCGGGGAAGGGTGGACCCAGGTGTATCCCGAGCCCCTGCCAAGGGGTGGTCCGCACACCACCATGGTGCCAAGGCCGCCTTCTGCCGGCTCCGGACAAACCCGGATCTATACTGACAGGTACATGTTCATTTCAGGGTGTACCAAAAAAAGCAACCAAGACATCAGACTCATGATTTCATGGCTGTTCTCGCTCAAGGCAAGGCAAAGATCAGTTTAAGGAAAAAGATGACCATGAATGATCTCAAGCAAATTTGGGTAGTGTGCCACTAAGCTGAGGAGGGGCCCTGCCCTGCTGTGCCTTCTCCAAGGACGGCGTGGTTACCGGTCTCTGAGGAAAAGAGCGAAACACATCTGGTGTTTGGCTGACCACCCAGCCTCCGTGCGGGCGCAGACCTGCCCAACACGGTGAAGGAAGGCAACTTCTCGGTGCTGACCCCTCCTGACCTGCTCCTCAGGCCCCCGAGCACACAGGCACACCGGAGGACATTCACGGCTCTCTCCATCGTGAGCACGCCTTAGTACCACCAACAACCTTCCCGCCCACCGGTCACTCGCGCCAGGTTTTGTGGCAGGTGGGTTTCCGCCATGTTCAAGAAAACACAGTGACAGCCGTGGCCGTGAAGGCAGCGCAGAGATGCCAGGTTCCAGACGGCCTGTCGCACCTTGGCTTCACTACGTGGACCATTCACTACGTGGACCATTCACCACGTTGTCCAGCCCCGTTCAGGGGGCAGGTGTCAAACCAACTTCTCTTTTTTAAAAAATATTCTTAAGTTTATTTAAGTAATCTCTACACCCAACATGGAGCTTGAACTCACGATTCTGAGACGAAGTGGAGAATGCTGTTCCCTTTTTTTTTTTTAAGATCTACTTATTTATTTGTCAGAGAGAAAGTGCGCGTGCACGCACACACATGCAGAGGGAGCTGCAGGGAGAGGGAGAGGCCAACTCCCCGCGGAGCAAGGAGCCCAACGCAGGACTGAATCCCAGGACGAGATCATGACCTAAGCCAAAGGCAGACGCTCCGCGGGCTGAGCCACCCAGGCGCCCCCAGGATGCTCTTTCAACTGAGCCAGCCGGGCGCCCCCTGTTAAACCAAC
The DNA here is from genome assembly GCF_002201575.2 of Neomonachus schauinslandi. Classification (NCBI taxonomy): domain Eukaryota; kingdom Metazoa; phylum Chordata; class Mammalia; order Carnivora; family Phocidae; genus Neomonachus; species Neomonachus schauinslandi. The sequence continues at coordinate 137,990,688 of NC_058412.1, forward strand.
TTTAACTCAAAGGGACGTCCAAAGACACTGTCACCTTTTCACTCCTTGTTCTGATCTCATTCTGCCAACATAAGAAAAAAAAAAATGAGAAAGTCGAGGTTACCCAATATTAAAAACCACTTTGTTCAGCCTCCCAGTGGGCCAGTCATGGACGTGCACATACTGCCCCAATGGAGACTGTGTCTGCTAAGGAGCTCTGAAAAGGTCTTCAAAATACTCTGAAGTTGAAGGAAAAAGTCTTCACACGAAACAAAATAAAAACAATGAAATAATATACAAATGTGCTTCTATATCACCACAGGTGAAGGAAAACAACCGTATTCTCGTGGAAAAACACATAAGCTTCCACTTAGGCAGTTACCCGTGTATAACCAGAAGCAAAGACAGAATGGCAAGCTATGACGAGCAGGTGCACCTCAGTAATGCAATGCCGAACAGAATTACCAAAGTGCACGGAGTGAGATGACTCAAAAATGTTCCCCTCACTCAACAAGAGCCTTAGCTTTTGTCTAGGAAGTGCCCGTGTGCTCCTAAATGTCCTGACTCCTTGGGACGCCTGGCTGGTGCAATCGGTTGAGCGTCTGACTCTTGGTTTTGGCTCAGGCCAAAACACGCCCCATGTCATCTCAGCGGCTCCGTGCTCAGCGGGGAGTCTGCTGGAGATTCCCTCCCTCTCCCTCTCCTCCTCTCCTGCTCATGCTCTGTCTCTCTCTCAAATACATAAATAAAATCTTTTAAAAAATAAATGTCCTGACTCCTTCAGTTTCTCTTCAGAAATAAAAAATTACAGACGGTCACACGGCCAGTAATAGTCACTCCAAATCACAGGACAGGCACTTTGCGATGTTACTAAAAATGTTCAGAACATAAGAAGACTCTGCGGCCGGCCCCAAGCACTCACCAGCTGTGAGGACCCGGTCTGCAAGACCTCACATCCTCAACTTTCTCTCATCTCAGAAGCTTTGTACAGGGAAACTCCCACCTTTAACGTTTCAGAAGTGGAGGGAGGAAGTGCTGACCGAGCAGGACTGAGAGACACACGAAACGAAACGGGAAAATGAGGCGCTGAATGCGGGCAATAAGCCGAGCCTCTGCGAGGGGGGCCTCAGCCTGTCCGTGGGGCACGCCACATGGGAGGGGTCGTGGAAGGCTGCGGGAGTCTCCCTGCGCCCACGCCTGCACCCGGGCCACGCACCGAGGAGCTCCCCAAGAGAAGAATGCAGAAGGCCTTCACACTGTCATCCCTGGGACTTCCCTGGCTCAGCCCCACAACAGACGGGCGGCTTCCTATGCTCCAGCGCCTGGACCCAAACACGAACCATGATATGACACCACCCGCTGCTGTTTGGGAAACGCCCAGCGGTGCCAACCTCCCTGCACACACATGGAGAAACACGAGGGAGGGGACCAGCAGACGCTGCACCTGCTCAGGCCCAAGGGCCCCATCCCCCTCCCCAGGTGATGACCGCACGCGAGGAGGGGAGCATCTGACTCCACAAGGTCTGGGCAGGTTCCCTCTGGGGCACGGGACCACCGCCAGGCCCTCAGCGGGTCTGCACGATGCGGAAGGGCCTGCGTGCCCTGTAAGTCCTGGGCAAACTGCTACCCTCCACAGCGAGTGCCTTCTTCACCTCAAAATGAAGCTGAGTAATTCTGCTTCTCTCAAAATTTCCCAAGCTGACTTTGAGCTTCGTAAATAAAAGGATACTGCTGCTCAGAAGCCTCACTGCTTTAAGTGGGATGGGATGAGAAAAGAAAATCGGCAGTTTTCAGATTCAAACAGGGCCACACAAGACAAGAAGACCACAGACTACGGTTCAGCGGTCACGGTACCACCTAACGCAACAGGTGCCCAAAGGTTCTCATCATCTTCCTCCCAGGCTCTTCTGGGCAACCCTCACAGTGCTGTTTCGACCACGCTCTGGCCCCATGCTAGCTGTACTCAGCTGCCCAGTCCCCACCACGCTGGGCTTTCCCCACACAGCCCAGGTAGCTCTGGGTGCTACGTGAGCGTGTGGCTCCCTTCACACACCGTTCCTCTGCCGCGAGGGCCGGGGAGCGGATTACGGGAGTGTGTTTCTAAGAAAGCCCATCTGTCTGCATCTGCCCTCGACACCCCGGAAACCAAGGGCCAACTCTGCAGGCAGGTCAACGCCGAACCCGCCCAACCGAGAGCCATCACTCACTCTGCTGTCCATGCCTCAGGCGTGACAGCAGGACTGAACGTTCAGGCGGGACAGACGGAAGACCGCAGGTCAGACCCTGCACTCGCCAGGTGACCCCCACACACACGGACTAAGAAGGTGACCTGCCCGAAGCCCCATCAGCCATAGCGCCCTGTGGTGCATCCCGTCCATCCCTCACGGAGGCAGCTCTTAACACTGAGGCTCTTAAACCGTCCGATGCGGCCCAAGACACAGAGGTGCCTCCTTTCTCTCTACAAAGAGAGACAAGGATGACACGGGACCTTGGATGCACCTGTGCCGGCCACAGGGGCGGCTTCCGCTGTGGTGAGGGGCCGGCAGATTGCACCGCGTGAGTAGCAAGGCTGTCCAGATTCTTTATAAACGAGGCCGTTCTAAAAAGCGGTTATTCCCACACACGTGTGGATCTTCTTAGTTTTGCTGGCAAGTGGAAAGACCTCCCGGCTGACAGAACAGGGGAGGAGGTGCGCATACCTGCTCCACCTGAGCAGGTAGTGATGGGGGCAAGGGACCCCTTCCCCGTGGCCCCTCCAAGACACGGAGTGGCCTGTGCACCCCGTGGGAGGTGGGGTCTGAAACCGCTATCGCTGCCAGCCGCCCCAGAAGCCGCCTGGCCCTGCAGTCCTGCCCTCTCGCCAGCCATCCACCCTCGGCAAAGCAGAGGTCACAATGGAATCTGCGCCACAAGGTCTGGACCCAGAGGGTCAGTGCCTGACGGGGTAGGAGTCTCCACGGATGCCCTTTCCCTCCAGTGGCCTTTGGGGATTCAGATGCCCCCTTCCCCACGGTTTGCACTCTGTCTCCCCTCCAAGCTCTGGGGGTGTTTCACTAGCATGTGTCACCTACACTGGGTCACATTAGTGGTTCTTGTGTCTGAGGAAGGCTCGACTTGTGCCAACAGATCCCCAACTCCCTGCAGAAACTCTGTCCCCAACCTGGCCTAAAGGCTGGCCCATCACAGGTCCTCGACAATGCCTGAGTTGTCATGAGTGAGAAGCCCTGGGAACGTCGCTCTGATGTGACTCAAACACACACCTGCCGAGACACAAAAGCTCTGTAAATGCTGTTGAAAAATATGTGAACAGTATTTCTCAATTTCTATTCTAAAATACCTAGGTTAGCAATTTTTGAGTCCAAATGATGTTAAAAAATACTTAGTAATTTTTCAATCTGAAAACGACGTAATAGCATTGTTGGTAAGAAATTGAACAGAAAAGGGGCTCCTGGGTAGCTCAGTCGTTAAGTGTCTGCCTTCATCTCAGGTCATGATCCCAGAGCCCTGGGATCGAGCCCCACATCGGGCTCCCTGCTCCTCCCTCTCCCACTCCCCCGGCTTGTGTTCCCTCTCTCACTGTGTCTCTCTCTGTCTCTTTCTTTAAAAAAAGAAAGAAAGAAATTGAACAGAAAAAAAGAAAAGAAAAGAAACTGAACAGAAAACTTTGTGTAAATCACACTAAGGTTGAATTTGACCAGCCTAGCTCCTTTTATCCTTCAACACACAACTTTTTAGTTTGCAAGGAAAGGTTATTTCTCTTTTCCACAACTTTTTCATCTACAAGTAATATCACAGGCCGTATTGTGCCCTCACTAACAAACCAGAACACAAAGCCTAAGTGTGCATACATAAGGTACACAAAGTATTTAGGCTGGAATGGCAGAAAAGAGGGAAAACCTTCCCTGACCTCGTGGTGTGAGACCCCAGCCATGCCACAGCCAGAGGTGGGGGCAGAGGACATCAGAACCATGATCAGGATGAGACGGTGTTTCAAACACTTAAATCAGTCTTGTGGCCTCAGTAGAGATTTTTAATCATCCACTTATTCTAGCACTCATGCCATTAAAGCCAACTGGTACCAACAAGAAGGATCTCCTTTTTCAGGGGAAGGGGCAGACACACAGGGGAATTCTTGACAATGTGCCATCACTCAACAGACTTTAAGGTAAAATATGTTAGGTCAGAAGGAAGAAAAAGCCTATATATTTATGAGACCGTGAGTCACGGAGGAATATGAAACCCCCAGAGCAGGGGAGTGCAGTGGCAGGTGCTGGGACATGGGGTGCAAGGTAGGTCAAGGAGGAGCAGCAGCTTCTAGAACTTTGACAGACCAGCCAAGAAGGCACCTGGGCACAGTGAGGAATTAGCTCAGGTTCCCGGGCTGTGGCACTTTCTAAACACCGTGCACTAAATGGGTCTCCTTGGCGCTTAGAGGCTAGTCTAAGACCTCTGGTAGAGAACAAAGCAGAAATGCTGAACAGCTGTCCCAGAAACACAGACCACAGGGACAGAGTGGCCCAATTTCTCTTAATTTGAAAAGCCCCACATAAGGACAATGTTGGAAAGTTCACTCTGTTAAAACTTAATTTTGTGTTAACATGTTTGTAAATAACACCCCTTCTGACAGCGAAGGGACCTCAGGCTTGAGGATTTCCTCCAATCCCGGAGTGGTCTTGCCCTTTCCAGGAGTTCACCCCACCCTCTCTGTGCTGTGTGCCTGTGGAACACAGGTGTCACGGGGGCAAGGGTCCAAGGGACCGCCCTGGATAACTGAGTGGGGACAGAGCATCAAAGAGGATGGGTGCCCCTGCAGGCAACAACCAGCCAGCCCTGAACACCGGAGAGTCGATGCACATTGAGCTCTGAGCACAGGAACAACACATTTTCAAACAGAAAACAGATAACCCTGAGCAGAAATTATTTCATCAAAACAAAATTCTTACATCCAGGATGATGTCAATGAGAGGCTCAATTAAATGTTGTCCCAAGGCTGCCCTCCAGGAAAGGCTGAATTTGGGGCTTCTGAATAGCCTAAAGTGAGTACATTCCACCATCTCCTAAAGAAAACTCAATAACCATCCCCTTCCTCCTTCAGTAAAGGAGATGAAGATGATCACTAGCTTTATAGGGGACCCAGGGCTTAAATCTCAGTAACTTCTGCCTAGGTAGACCTATTAATCCTTTCTGGAATAACAAGGCATCCCAAAGTTTTCAGTTCAAAATATGTAAAACTATCACAAAATAAACCAAGAGGAAGGATTCTAATATGGTAAAATACTACTGTTTACTTCATTATTCATGTGAAAAACCCTTCTCTAAATTTCCTTTTGATGAACGAACCATTTTCCATTCTTGCAGCGTGCGGGGCCAGCCACAGAGTGAATCCACAAGTCTGTTACCCAAACGGAAAGTTAGCTTTGATAATAAATCCAATATGAAAGATTCTACAACTGACACAATTAAAATGCGCGTGAGCACTCCGTGCACAGGTGTCCGCGCCCAGCAGTTTGCAAAACGCGTTGCCTAATTAGCATTTCTTTAAACAATGCGGGTAACAATCTTGCCACTGTAATCCTCGACAAATGCGCCGCTGAGATTGTAGCACGGAAAGCGTGAGGAAATTCGCTGAGAATCTCAGTCAAACTTTCTTTTGTTTATATTTCCTCGGTGTCAGAAAATATCTGTTCTTCACCCCTTTTGGTTTGTACCCAGGCTCCTCGGTCCAGCCCTATTGTGCGTGGTCCGTTAAACCTACAAATAATAAATTTGTTAGCGGGGCCGGGGGAACCCCAACTAGCCACAGCCCTCCTCCTGGCGTAGAAAATTCCCCATTTGCCATCGGATTGATTTGTCAGACAGTGACTCGTGCTACCCTGTGAAACTGACATGTCTATTTACGGAGAAACAAAGACACGGCTCGCGGCGGACCCGGCTCCCTCCGCGCGCCCCGTCCGCTCCGCGCGCCCCTCGCCGCTCCGCGCGCCCCGTCCCTTCCGCGCTCCTCTGGCCGCCCGGCCCCGAGGCCCCTGCGCCCTGGTTTATCCAGCAATTAAAATGGAGACGAGACCGGTGCCCGGCGTCAGGGGGAGACAATGACCCCCAAGGCCTGGTGGGGCGCGGGGACCCGCCCGCGCCCACCTCCCGCAGTTCCGACTCTTGGCAAACTCGGCGCGGGCGGGTCCGGGTGCGGCTCGGAGGCGCGGGCGGGGGGCGCGCGGGACGGCGCGGGCGGGGGGCGCCAGGACGCCCCTGGGCTGCCTCCTGGGGCCGGGCGTTGACGCAGCAGAAATTACCAGCTGGAAAATTCCCCTTTCGGAGGTGACGGGGGAGGGAGCGCGGCGGCGGCAGGAGGCGCGGAGGGCGAGGGGCGCCCGGCAGCCCCGCCGCCGCCACCGCCTCCGCGCGCAGCCCCGCGGGGACCCTGCGCCGCCCCCGCCCGCCCCGCCCCGAGCCACTCGGGCTCGGGGATCGGCG
>NC_058412.1:138007140-138072217 GCF_002201575.2 Neomonachus schauinslandi
CGGGGGGGGGGGGGGGGGTGGCCCGGGGGAGTTCCTGCCCAGGCCGGCCCCCCCGGGCCCAGCCCCGGGCACCTTGGCCCTTCCCCCCCCCCCCCCCACCCCAGGGGCTTTCCACAAAGCCTGAGGCCGCTATTTTTAGCTGAGGGAGAGGGACCAATTCCTGGCCCTTGCTGGCTCCCACCATGGGAGCCTGGGTGAAGCTGGGGCTGGGGTTGGGCCCCAGAGGCCGGGGAGGCAGCCTCTTCCTTCCTTGCCCCCCATCAAGTCCCTGAGCCTGGCTTGCACCTGAGCAACCAAGGTGCCGAGCTCGTGGAGACAGCTGAGGCCCGGGCTCCCAGCCTGGGCTCTCTGCCCGGGCTCCCAGCCCAGTGGGCAGGGGCTTGAGCCCTTGGGCGGGGTTGGCCCAGGGCCTGGGTGGGCTACTGCCCACTTCCTGGGGCCGTGCCTCATCACTTCAAAGGCCGCTGGCGGCCCTGTGGTCACTCCCTGGCTCCCACGCAGCCGGAGGGGCGGGCCGCTCACGAACCCTGGCAGCTGGGTCCTGCCCCCGGCAGCTTCAAAGCAGCTGGGGTGGGCAGCCCTGCGGTTAGTGCTGATCCCCAGGGGAGGGTGGGGGACAGGAAAGGGGGATAACGGGCTTTCTCTGCTTCTTCATCCTCCCCACCCCACTGCCTTCCTGGGTGGGCCCAGTCCTGGAGCAGGGGCTGCCTGGGGGCGGTGATGCCTTCATGTCTGTATAATGTGTGGGGTCCAAGTGGGGTCACTCTGGAGTGCAGCCCCCATTAGAGAAACCACAGAAACCAAGGTGGGGGACACCTGGCTGGGTGTGGAGGAGCCAGTAGGCCCTTTATGTCCTCCCTCCTCTCCCCACTTTTTCTGCCTGAAGCCTGGGGGGACAGCCTGGAGGGGAGCGGACAGAGGGAAAACAGGACTGCCTGTCTGGGCCAGCCCACCACAGAGGTGGGCTTGACTTCTTGCCAGCTCCCCAGGGAACAGCGGGGTAAGAGGGGTGGATGAGTGAGAGCCTCAGAGCAGCCGCCCAGAGTTCAGCAGACGCTGAGAACAGAGAGTGCCTTGAGGAAGGGGGGTGGGAGGGGAGAGGAAACTTTCAGGGTCCCCTGGGGTCAGCTCCGGGACAGTTGCCGTTTTTAATCTGCGCAAGAGACTTAGAACGAGCCCAGAGGACTGTAACCTAGATCTGCTCAGGCAAGCTCTGGAGGTGCTGACGGTGTGGCCCAAGAACAGCCCCTCCCCAGCCAAGTGCCACAAGGCAGAGGGCACTCTGGCCCGAGACCTGTGTTCATGGTGGTCTTCCTTCTACCAAGATCCAGAGGCCTTGCAGAGTCCTGCACCCCTCTGGGCTGGCTTCCCCTCACCCAACCTCCAGGCTTCACTCCTCTACTTGGGTGCCAAGGTCTCCGGGGACCAGAGCATGGCCGCAGGGCAGGGGAGGGGGGCGGGGTTCTCCCCTGATCTAGGGTCAGGAAAATGTCCCACTCCTGACCTGGGGCCTAAGCAGAAGCCAGCTTTCAGCCCGCCCACCCAGGCAAGTGGGAGACCTGCGCCCAAGGAAGGCGGACCGAGGGGCCTCCCGGCAGCGCCCTCCCGCTCCCTGGGCTCCTCACCCGGGACCATGACTCTTGGGGGCCAGCGACCTCGCCCACCCTTTCTGCTCGCGCCCCAGGCCATCTCCCCGCCTAGCGGAGCCTCGCGCCCAGGGCGCGGCGGGAGGAGGGTGACAGCGCTTGGGCAGGGACTCCGGTCACCCCTCCGTTCTCCAAGGGCCGCTGTGCGCACGGCTCCTTCCGCAACACCTTCCACCTTCCGCACGGCCTCACCGTCCCGTGAAAAATGTCGACGGGGCCACGACCTGGAGGAGCCAGAAAAGGGGACCTCAGCCCCCTGGGGGAGTCCGAGTCGCCACGGAGGCTCGTCCCGGGAAACGCGGGCTCGGACTCCGGGGCTAGGGGCGAGCCGGCTGGGTGACCGTCTTGGACCCTCCGGGCTACTAGGCCCTTTTCCCGCCCCATTGCTGGTTCTCGGGGTCCCACGCTGGCGAGGCAAAATGCCGCGGATGCCGAAAGCTCGAGACTTGCCTCTCAGGCGGAGGGTCCCCGTCTTTTCCGTTCATCCCACCAAGCCCGGCCCGCTGCATCTCCCCTCCCCCAGAGCCAGGGCCGGCTGTGTGAGATCCAGGCCGTAGTTTCCATCCGGCCACTAAGGAGGCGGCGGGCACCCGGGTCCCACAGGTGAGGGGTCTCCAAGGGGCAGCGAAAAGCAAAATGCGGGACTGGATCGCCCGACTGACGGAATGGCTTCTGGTGCCGGTCTGGTCAGCGGGTCAGGATCAACGAACATTCATGAAGCTTATACACACATACCGATAAATACTAAAAGCGCAGAGCTGACCCGCATTGCTGCAGAGACAAACTCCTTCACCAGACTCACAGGCTAGCACAGGATTTTGGAAAAGTAATCTGGCCAGATCTCCCTGCCGTGAGCACACACACTCCCTTTCATTCAGGCAGGCACTCTTAGGAATCACTGTGTAGGGGAAAGCACCTAGAGGCCAGGATCCTTGGACAAAGGTGCTTATGGCAGCCACCGCTGCAGAGGGGAAAGGTCTGGAGACCCACATATCCACCAACGCAGGGGAGGCACACTGGAGGCTTGGGCCGCCTACCAGCTACTGGCCTGCAGTGATGCTCTGGAGAAAAGCAAGCTGCCAGTAAGGTATACACCATATGCATTTTTGCAAAAGCACAAGATAAAATAAACACCCCAGTCCCAACCGCAGGTTGTGCACGTGTGCAGGCAAATAGGGGAAGGTGTGCAAAGACAAGTCCAGGTTAGCATACCTGGATACCAGGGAGGTGCAGAGAGAGGACAGTTAACTGTTTTACGCCCTGTCTCACCGCTTGCAGTGAGCCTCGCTTACATTTTGAATAACATTGACGAAGCACTCACCTTATGTCAACCCCTGTGCACGGTGTTAGTGCTGTGATAGAAAGGATACGGCTCTGCTCTGAGGGACTCCCAGCCAGGAGTGACACTGGGCTCACGTATGGGGCCCCAGGGATCATCCCCGGCGCGGGGCCATGGCCTGCAGGATGCCAGGAGGCACTGTCCACACACTGCAGTCTGCAGGAATGGTACAGACTGGGCAGCACCCAGGGGAGCTGAGCTCCAGGGAACTTGGCCCCATCGGACCAGCCTGCTGGGCTGCTGACCCCAACCCAGACTTTACCCTGATGGTGGGGGGCACAATGGGAGGAGAGGCTGAGGGACTGGCCCTGCTGAGAGGCAGGAAGGAGAGGGCGTGGGTGTGCACTGCTCCCCACCAACCCCACCATCCTTGAGGGCTCTGGGTAATTCTCTGTGATTCCAGATGTTCAGCAGCTGTCTTGGCCATTTCCGCCCCTTCTCTGACCCTGCATCCGCCAGGAAGCGTCCCCTCCTGTCCTCAGGCTCTGAGCTACCCCCCACCTTCCCTGCACCCCATTTCCTGAGCAGAGGCATTTGTGCAAACTCAGCTCCCTATCCCGCCAGGGTGGCTTCAGTTTTCCCAAGGCCCGGGCTCGGCTCCCAGAACCCCGGGCTGCTGTGGTGAGCTCGCTGCTGCCGCCTGGCTGGACACCCTCTGCCAGGGGCTCTGATCCCAGCCCCCACCCCTCCAGCCTCTGGGACTGGTTTTTTCTCTCTCCCTCCATTCTTTCTCCAAGGTTGGCTCTGTCTGCTCCTGCAGCAGCATAAATCAGGGCCTCCAGGGACGCAGAGCAGAACTGGCCAGGAGGGAGCATTGCCTCAGTGGGGGAGGGTGGAAGCCCTGTGGGGTGAAGGCCAGAGGTCACAGAGCCCAGCAGGCTCTGTGGGGGTGGGGTGTATGCTCAGATGTCTGCCTGGAAGACACTGGGGGTTGAGGGGGGTTGCCTCCTCAAACTGAGACCTGATAATTGGGATCACAGCCCCACCTTCCCTGAGCAGATGGGGGGGGGCACGAGAGGTCATTGCTGCCGCAGCTGGTCCAGTCTGGGGGAGCTCTTCTGGAGAGAGGACAGCAGGAGGTGGTCTCCCTTCCTGTCACATGCTTTCCTGTCTCAACAGGGCTGGTGGTTCAGGGGCACTTGGGCTCCCATGGGCTGGGGGCAGGGCTGGTGGGGTCAGGAGCCAGGCCAGACACAGGGTAAGGGCCCCCAGGGGCCAGCAGCTCCAGCCTGCCGATCTTTGCTCCTCAGAAGCTGGTCTGTGCTCCCCTCCACCACAACCACCTCCTCCTCCAAGCTTCCTGCTCTTCTAGGGGGAGGCAAGGGCAGGTGGGCCTGACTGAAGGAAGGTCTATTTCCAAATACAAATCTCAGAACTCACCAAGCTGAGAGACTGTCCCCAGGAGGATGGGCTCCTCCAAGCCCCATTTTTTCCCCTGGGGAATCAAAACAAAACATGGCATGTCTAATATACTTTGAGGACAATCTTCCAGGAGACCCCTGTGTTTGCCTGGATTCAGGCTGAGGACACAAGGGCCTCTGTTCTGCTGTTGGAGGTCACTCCTGTGGTCTCACAAAATGAATCTGGAGCCTCTGTGTCTGCACACCCCAACCCCAGCTAGGGTAAACAGCTTCTGAGTTTATGAAAGAGGTTCCTGGGAGAGTAAATGCCACTCCTAACCACAGGGCCAGGGGGCGCATTTCAGGAGGACCAGGACCACTAATCCCCGTGGGCAACAGCTATGCCCATCCCTTGACCCCAGGTGTGGTACCCTGTGGGCTCCCTCCTGGGGCAGTCTCCCCACCGCCCCTGCGGACCCAAGGAAGAAGTGAGGTGGTTGCAGGGTAGAGGGAACAAGAGGGGACCATCGTCCAGATGCACCAGTGGACCTGAGACACCCTCTTGGTCCTCAGGACCTGACCATTGAGAAGAGCAGCCCAACCCGGGATATGAGCTGGATAATCAGGAAAATCTGGATCTCAGCTGGCTGGGGGAAGGGGTGGAAGGGGTAGCATTGTCAGGTTTAGCAAAAAATAACAAACAAACCTAAAAACAGGATATCCAGTTAGAGTTGAATTTCAGATAAACAATAAATACTTTTTGTGTATAAGTGTGTCCTAGATATTGCATGGATCAAACTTACATTAAAAAAATTATTTATCTGAAATTCAAATTTGGTAGCATTCTGTATTTTATCTGGAGACCCTGGTGGGAGGGATATTCAGCTCTCACAATTCACTCACTCACTCACTCAATTGACTCCTCCTGCTTCCCAACCCCTAAGAACCCCAACAGTCTCCAGCTCTGCTTCCCAAACCTGGTGGGGGCTGACTGGGCTGGCAGTGGACGCAGATACACAGAGCTGGAGAGCAGAGGCGGCTTGCAGGAGCCGGGAGCCCCCTTCCCAGAACACTCTGGGTCTCTGAGGCAGGTCTGGCTCCCGGGCTCCAAGGGTCTGGCTAGGTTTGTTAAATTTGCCGTTTCAGTTCCAGGCAACTGTTGAATGAGCCCTCAGAGTCTGGCTCTTCCCTGGCCCTAACCCTGCTCCCTTTGCCCTCAGATGGGCTGGCCCTCTCCAGTACAGGAGAAAAAGGGGAACCTACCAAAGCCCTCCGGAAAAGAGGAAGGTACAGCTTGCGGGGTGGTTTGAGTGAGGAGTGGGGAAGAAGGGTTGGCCAGGGGCTGAAAATGAGGAACGCTGGCAAGGCAGGACCTACCTGGAGGTCACTCCCTCTGCTGGCACCAGTGGAAAGAGGATCCAGAACAGGTGGGGGCTTTCCAGCCCAAGCTCACCCCTCTCCTGGGAAGGAAGGGGGGGGGGTAGGCAAGGTCATGAGCATGCAGTGCCTCACTGCTCCAACAACACCCCATGGGCCAGACTCAGTTTCTCCCCTAGGGTGATAAAGCATATTGGATTTTCTGGGCTGCCCCACCTTGCACTGGGAGGTCTGGGGGCACAGCCACCTAGCATGGGCCTGGGCAGGGAACCGCTACCCCAGCCTTCTTCAGGAGACTTCTGTGTCTTTGCAGACTCAGAGCCTGATCCCCACAGTTGCTTCTTCCTGCCCCTGACTCCCTTTCCCACCCATGTGGGTACCTCACAAAATGGGAAAGCGATCCACAGCAAGCTTAGTTCAGGGCCGTGGGAAGCCCTTTGTTTTAACCAATGAGACCCTGGTTTCTGACCAGGAAGAGGTTAAGGCAGTAGATTTTCCAGCCTGTCTGTCCACCTTCAGTTAAGGGGGGTGGGGGGCACTGGATGCTGGTCAAGGTGTGATGGAAGGCAGATGAAGTAGGGCCCCGGGGAGGGTGCAGGCAGAGGACGGCCTGGGGAGGGTGTGGCTGCCGCGGGGTCCCAAGGCTTGAGTCCTGGGGGCGGGGCAGAACTTGAGGTCCACCACGCCTGGGAACCCTTTGTGCGCCCACCACAGGGTGTGGCCTCTTTCCCCAGCAACAATGACTCACAAAGCCAGCCCGTGCCGGGCACATGCCGCCTCCTCCGGACCCTGGAAGGCCCAGGTCACAAAGGCCATTAGGGCCAAGCCCTGAAGAGGCATGTCCCAAGACAGCTCTGCGCAGCGCTCACCCCTGCAGGCGTCCGCGGGGCCGGGCCTGGGCCTGGGCCACCCGCCGCCACCCCCGCCTGGCGACTGGGCGTTGCAGCTCACGCGGAGCGGCCCGTAGCCTCGACGCCCATGTGTGTCGTCTGCTTCGTGAAGGCGCTGGTGCACGTGTTCAAGATCTACCTGACCGCCAACTACACCTACAACTTCCGCGGCTGGCCCGTGGACTTCCGCTGGGATGAGGTGCGCGCCGCCGGCGGGGGTGGCAGCCGTCACCGCGCGCTGACGTGCGCGGCGGCCGCGGCGGGCGTGTGGCTGCTGCGGGGCGCGGCGCTGGGCGGGGACGCGCCGGGGCGACCGCAGCGCGGGGCGCGCAGCCAGGCGCAGTGCCTCCTGCAGCAGATCCGCGAGCTGCCGGGCCAGCTCGCCAGCTACGCCCTGGCCCACTCGCTGGGCCGCTGGCTCGTGTACCCCGGCTCCATGTGCCTGATGACTCGCGCGCTACTGCCGCTGCTGCAGCAGGGCCAGGAGCGCCTGGTGGAGCGCTACCGCGGCCGGCGCGCCAAGCTGGTGGCCTGTGACGGCAATGAGATCGACACCATGTTCATGGACCGCCGCCAGCACCCAGGCAGCCAAGGCCGAGGCCTGCGCCTTGTCATCTGCTGCGAAGGCAACGCCGGCTTCTATGAGATGGGCTGCCTGTCGGCGCCACTGGAGGCTGGCTACTCGGTGCTGGGCTGGAACCACCCGGGCTTCGGGGGCAGCACGGGCGCGCCGTTCCCGCAGCATGACGCCAACGCGGTGGACGTGGTGGTCAAGTACGCGCTGCACCGCCTTCGCTTCCCGCCCGCGCACGTGGTGGTCTATGGCTGGTCCGTCGGGGGCTTCACGGCCACCTGGGCCACCATGACACACCCGGAGCTGGGTGCGCTGGTGCTCGACGCCACCTTCGACGACCTCGTGCCGCTGGCCCTGAAGGTCATGCCCCACAGCTGGAAGGGACTCGTGGTGCGCACCGTGCGCGAGCACTTCAACCTCAATGTGGCCGAGCAGCTGTGCCGCTACCCAGGCCCCGTGCTGCTGCTGCGGCGCACGCAGGACGACGTGGTCAGCGCCTCGGGCCACCTGCGCCCCCTGCCGTCCGGCGACGTGGAGGGCAACCGCGGCAACGAGCTGCTCCTGCGTCTGCTGCAGCACCGCTACCCGGTCGTCATGGCGCGGGAAGGCCTCGCCGTCGTGACGCGCTGGCTGCGCGCGGGCAGCCTGGCGCAGGAGGCCGCCTTCTACGCGCGCTACCGCGTGGACGACCAGTGGTGCCTGGGGCTGCTGCGCTCCTACGGCGCGCGCCTTGAGGACGAGCGGGAGGATGAGGAGGCCTGGGGGCCCCATGGGCTCGCCTTCCCCTGGCTGGTGGGCCGGGGCCTGAGCCCGCGGCGGCGCCGGCAGCTCGCGCTGTTCCTGGCGCGCAAACACCTCAAGAATGTGGAGGCGACTCACTGCAGTCCGCTGGAACCAGAGGACTTCCAGTTGCCCTGGAGGCTGTAGTTCTTGTCCCTGCAGCTGCTGGCAAGCGTGCGGGTGCATTTGCGCACCTTCAGGGCCTCAGGTCCTTACCCTCCCCACACCCCTGAAACCAGTAACGCTGGCCCTGCCTGGGGATCCCGACCTGGTGTCTGAGGGGGGGGTCAGACAGAGCATAGGGAACCTGTCCTCGCTCTCTCTCCCTCACGGGCGTTTCCCCCTCCCTTCCTCAAGTGTTTCTCCCTCAAACACTTGTAGATTCCAGTCTGCTCCTAAAGAGAATGTAGACCCAGTTTATGGCGACACTGTGTGATGGGTGCTTTGATCACCTCAAAAGGATGGTGGGAACACGGGCTGTGGGACCCCAGGAGGGGCCCTTAACCTGGCCTCGGGTACAGGATGGCTCTGGGTTTGGACAAGTCACCCCTAGCTGTGAAAGAACACTAGCCCTGGAAGATTATCAAGCAGGTCTTAGCAGCTAGACCAGACCAGGAGAGTGTGATGCTGGGCTCTTTAGGGTCCCCTCCCCACCTCCACCTTCCTGGCTTCTACAGGAAGGGACAACAGACTCAGAGTAACAGGTACTCACAGTGGCATGTCCGTGAGGGCTACAGACACACCCGCACGGACCATTCACTTGCTTGGCATCCCCTTGAGCCAGGTCTGGGCTGGGCATTGTTCCTGGCTGAAGGGTGTAATACAGAATGAAAGACAAGCCCTCTGCTCACCACCATCTGTAATGCAGTCGCTACTCTACCATCTGCCATGAACTGCATGAAGTGGGGACTAGGGCTAGCCAGGGTGGGCTGATCAGGAAACCGCAAAACTCAAAGAAGCCAAGTGGGGCAGACATTTAATTGACAGCACCAGAGCAAGACATGGCCACGATGCACCTAGGCCAGTGCCAGCCAGAGTAGGTAGGTACCTAAGGTGACCTTAGGTGCCAGGAAGACACCTGCGGCGAGGAGGAGCTATCCAGGTTCAGGAAGGGGCTTCCATGCGGAGGGATCAGTACATGCAGCGTCGCTTGGCTGGAAAGGGGGAGTGCAGTCCTGAAGGGTTTGAATGCCATTTAGGGATTTGCTTCCAGTGGCAATTAGGAGCCAAAGAAGGGAAGTTTGGGGACTTGTTTTAGCGAAACCGGGTTGTCTAGTGGTTACACACCTCTCCTTTGAGAAGTCCGGCAAACTTGTTCCAGCGTTTGCTGGAAGTCCCTCAACTAGCTGAGTGGTCTCGGACAAATTACTCTAACCTCAGTCTCCTCATCTGTAAAGTGGGGAGGGCTCCACCTGGCTTCCCGGGTTGTGTGAAAAGGAAATGAAAGAACACCGAGGTGCTCACGGCGCAGGAGCACGAAGGCTGCCCTGCAGGAGAGACGCCTCCAGCCAAGTCAGGGCAGCGGCGCCTGCAGGGCAAGAGGACGAATCGCGGACACGCCTTTTTCTGCGTTACCCCATACAATAAAAAAAAAAAAATCCCTATAAAGAGGAAGGACTTAAAAAAAAAAAAAACCGAAGGGAGAAGCTAATCCCAAAGTCAGGGGGTCGGGTCTCAAACGGATCTCAAGCGGTCTGTGCGGTGCGTTAGCCATGACACTCCTAGGCAGCGGCAAACACCCTCTACGTCTCCAAAAGGGCCAACCCTAGGCTTCCCTAGCGCCATGTTGGACGATCGTCCCACTTCCCACCCTCCCCGTGCGCCTTCGGACCTTTCTACTTGTGTGTCTCGCTGGTGGAGCCGACGTGGGAGGGATTCGCTTAGAACCCGACCTCCCTTTCCGGCTGCGTCCGCAGCCTCGGCCAATCAGACCGGAGCGGGTAATAGGGACGGGGCCGAACAGCGCCCTCATTGGACACCGTTGGTGGGGGCGGGACGAAGGCGGAGCACGCGCCAAAGCGGAAGTGAGCCGTCGCATCGCTGATTACGTAATGCCGCGGTGGCTGAGGCGGTTCCGCTGGCCGGTGTGTACGCGGCGGGCGAGTCCAGGTGCGGCCCGCTCGGCTTCTCCGGCGCCCCAGACCCCGGCCGCGACCCCCGCTGCGGCCCGGCCGCCGCCCGAACATGGACTCCGCCGGCCAAGGTACCCGCGGGCCCGGCGCCTCCGCCCCTCCCTGGCGGCGCGTCTCGGACGCTCGATCCCCTCCGCCTCAGTCCGCCGCGTGGCTCCTCTTCAGCTGCCCGGCGCCGGGCCTCGAAGCTTTCGATGGCCGTGGCGTGCGTCTTCCGCCCTCGGCTTGGGCCGCTCCGAGGACCGGTTCCCCGCAACCCTTCCCCTCGTTCCCAGAGTTTTGGGTTTCCTCCCTCGGGGCAGCTCGCGTCGTGCCCCGGCCCGGCGCTTGCCTAGTCGGCCGGCCTCCGTCCCTACGTAGGACCCTCGAGGACACGCCACCTGGACCTGGACCTGGACCTGGACCTGGGCAGACGTGTTGTGCGCCTCTCCCGGGGAGGGGAGGCGGGATGGAACCGTCTTCGCGTTCAGTGCAGCGCCCCTTGGGTGGCAACGCTGCTCGGAGCCCAGGCTACTTAGGGGTTGTCTCAAGGGGGGAAGGGTGCAGTGAGTTAGGGGCACAGCCAGCACACCAGGCCTGTTTCCAGGACACCCCTGACCGGTTTGAGATGGCTGCTGGGGGTGTGGAGGGGCCCAGATTAAAAGCTTGAGAAGGGGGGCGCCTGGGTGGCTCAGTCGTTAAGCGTCTGCCTTCGGCTCAGGTCATGATCCCAGGGTCCCGGGATCGAGTCCCACATCGGGCTCCCTGCTCCGCGGGAAGCCTGCTTCTCCCTCTCCCACTCCCCCCGCTTGTGTTCCTGTTCTCGCTGTCTCTCTCTGTCATATAAAATAAATAAAATCTTTAAAAAAAAAAAAAAAAAAAAAGCTTGAGAAGGGGATTCAAGTCGGACTTCCATTCTGGGGCCGTACGGAAGGGATGCCAGATTCCTGTGTTGACATAACTACCCTGGATGATTTTAGGGTTTTTCTTGCCGTTTGTTTAATTAATATGCTGATACAGGCCAAGATGCCTGGGTTCTGATACGTTTTGTAGGTTTTCCTACTTTGCAGTCTACTTGCAAAGTAGTTGAGCATCCAAAGCCCCTAGCTCTGTTAAGCTCAGGAGGCTTTTCACTGTTTGACTTGCATGTCTGATTTTGGTAAGCATCACAAGCACTGGATTCTGACTATAGGAATGATGGAAAGTACTTACTGAGCAGTTACCGTATGCCAGATACCACACCAAACCTGTTTCTCAAATGGCCTTTTTTTATTTTCAGAATAATCTCTTGAGATTGTTCCTCGTATTTTCTGCATGAAGACGATTATACAGTTCTGGAGAGCTGGGACTCACCCAGGAGGGACTCTAACCCCCAAGTTTCGCCTCCAGCGCCAGCCCCACCCTCACTGTGTAGGTCTTTTGGTGACAGGGCTGTGCTGAGGTCATACCACACAGAATGACTGTGTTTCGCCTCGGCATGTTTGCTAAGTGCCCAGTCTATTTGGGGGTGATTCCTGTGGGGTCCACCTTTAGCTGTATAGGCAGAATGTCCAAGGGCCTTCATTTTTTTTTTTTTAATAGAAGAGAAAGATTGTGGCGATTTTAAGGCATTTAGCGAATTTGAGCGGGTTCAACATAGCAGATACAAATGATGAAGTAGAGTCATGTAGGCTGATCTCCGTTGATTAAGATGCAGACGCGCTTCATGTGGTGAACGTGTATTGAGCACCAGGGACGTGCTAACCTCCAGCTGTGTGGGGCATGTGAAGGGAATAAGCTAAATAGAGCATCTTTGGTTTTAAGTGCAGTCTAAATTTAGCAGATTCTAGGATTTCTACAGTAGAGAAACATCTGCAACAAGACACTTTTACTTCTTTCCAACCTTTGTGACTTTATTTCTTAAAAAGTTCATTTACTGGGCACCTGGGTGGCTCAGTCATTAAGCGTCTGCCTTCGGCTCGGGTCATGATCCCAGGGTCCTGGGGGGTCGAGCCCCGCATCGGGCTCCCTGCTCCGCGGGAAGCCTGCTTCTCCCTCTGCTTGTGTTTCCTCTCTTGCTGTGTCTCTCTTTGTCAAAACAAATAAGGGGCGCCTGGGTGGCTCAGTTGGTTAAGCGACTGCCTTCAGCTCGGGTCATGATCCCAGGGTCCTGGGATCGAGTCCCACATCGGGCTCCCTGCTCTGCGGGAAGCCTGCTTCTCCCTCTGCCACTCCCCCTGCTTGTGTTCCCTCTCTCGCTGTGTCTCTCTCTGTCAAATAAATAAATAAAATCTTTAAAAAAAAAAACAAAAAAACAAATAAAATCTTAAAAAAATAACAAAAAGTTCATTTACTTATTTAAGTAATCTCTACACATGGGGCTTGAACTCACCACCCCGAGATCAAGAGCCGCATGCTCCTCCGACTGAGCCAGTGAGGCGCCCCCTATGTCTTTACTTTTAAATGTGCTAGACACCATGCAAAGCCAATTTTCCTGGCATGTGCTGATTGTGTAGTACTGCAGGACAGCCATGGGTTTGGAGTTGGGAAGAAGTAAAGCAGACCCATGTTTTCTTGTGTGGGATCTTGTCGACTTTTAGTGCAGACAGGAAGATGCTTTTAATTCAAAGAAAATAGTGACCGTAGGGCTTGGAACCTGATCTGGGTGTCGCGGAGGTGTGGAAGCAGTGTTCTCTCTGCGCCTCACTGCCTGTTGCTGTGGAATGAGGGTCGAGCAGAGACTGCAGGGCATTTTGTTTTGTTGACCCCCTGCTGGGGCTGCATGACCAGCACATGCTCCTTGTGTGTAGTTTAGCATGTGCTTTGCGGGTAGGTTGGTTGAAAGTGGCGCTTGTTGTGTTTACAGCTTTATTAAGTTTCTCTGCTCTAAAAACTGGAAGATCTGTTAGGTCTAACTGCTTTATTTGTAGCAAAGGTTCCTATCTCAGGAGCATGCA
The DNA here is from genome assembly GCF_002201575.2 of Neomonachus schauinslandi. Lineage (NCBI taxonomy): Eukaryota > Metazoa > Chordata > Mammalia > Carnivora > Phocidae > Neomonachus > Neomonachus schauinslandi. The sequence goes on from NC_058412.1 coordinate 138,020,134, forward strand.
CTCTCATGGGAGAAGCAGAGTTAGGGTCTGGCTGCCTTGTGCCAGCCTTTCTCATGCCCTGAAGTAGCACCTTGGGTAGCCTGAGATGCCCTTGGCCTGATAGCCAAACCATCCCTGCAGAACCTGTCAGAGAAGGGGTGTTGGTTCTCTCCACAGTTGCCCCCAACACCCATGACCTGTCCTCTTACCCTTGCTTTTTTCCTTGATGGAGACCTCTTCCCTGTCTACTTCTCTGTAACTTCTTATTGACGCTTTCCGACCTTATTTGTCTCTGGCAGATATCAACCTGAATTCTCCTAACAAAGGTCTGCTGTCCGACTCCCTGACAGATGTCCCTGTCGACACAGCGTTGGCTGCCCAGACTCCTGCTGTTGAGGGTCTGACCGAGGCTGAGGAGGAGGAGCTTAAGGCTGAGCTTGCAAAGGTGCTGTGTCTTGGCTGTCTGTCTTGGGACCATGAGTTCAGGCCCCCTCATTAGCCTGAGGGGGCCAGAGTGCTAGCTGTGCTCTGCGGAAATTGCCATGGGAGGTTATTCCTAGAGTCCCACAGAAACTGCTCTTCGTGGCGGCTTTGTGTGTACTTGGCGCCTCGTTAAGTATTCCATGAGGAGAATGTCTACACGGGGACAGCTGCTCTGAGCACACCATCTACTGGGAGTGTCTTTGTTGATATTAACACTTGACAGTTTCCAGATTCCACAAACTCTCTGTTTCTGGATCGTCACTTTTCTTTTAAAAATACTTCTTTTGTAAAAAGTGCTTCATGTGATTTTTTTTTTTAAAGTGAGTCCTTTAAGAGGAAATGGTAATTAAAAGTCAGAATCTCCAAGTATAATTTTTATTCATAGCAGCTGCCAGGAATGTTTCTTTTTATTGTATGGTGCAGAATCAAATGGTAACTCACTTGGGATTCAAAATCTGGCGACATGAACTTGCTGGTAATCTGAGTGTACCATCCGGTCCGGCAGAGGCTGGTGCACTGCCTGTCACAGGCCTCTGCTCTGTCTCCAGAGATGAGCCCCGTGTTGATGCATCCTGAGTCTGAAAAAGAGCTAGCTCTGCAGATGAGCCTCAGCCCCACGACCAGGTTTCAGATCGTGGGGGAGTACGTACAGCTGTTTCTGAGTTGAGTGCAGGTTAGGGGGCCACAGCAGGCAAGCTTTGCACTAGGTCATTTCAGAGCTGAGCTGCAGAGTGGAGAAGTTCAGTGTCACTTAAAATTTTCAGTGTGCACTTCCCCCAAGACAGCTGGATTGCACACCCTCAAGCCCTGTCGATCGTCACACCATGGATGGAACGTTCCAGTCACTGGTCGTTACTGCAGAAGTAACTGGTAGCAGTCCGGCCTTAGATGATCCTATGTTTGTAAATTATTTCCTGTTTCAACTATTTTTTGATGGAAAACCTGGTGATATAAGGGCTCTGAGCTACTTTTTATTACCTTACCCCAAACCATCATTTTTTTAAGAGAAGGACTTTTTTTTTTGGTAGCTATTGACACAGGAGCTGAAAACAGACCTCTGGAGTCGTGAAGCTCTAGAGGATGTTTCTTTTTCAGGTTGCATCCTTTTTTTTAATTTTAGGGCCTGAGAAGGTCTTCAGGTCTTTATTGTCAGGATTCTTTCTGTTATCCGATTCAGACTACCTTAAGCACAAGGCTCGGGTAACTGCCTTTCCCGCAACCTCAGGAACATACATGTTGTCATAAGGGCTGTTGCTGTGCCACCCATCCGTCTGTCAGCTCCACTTCCTTCCAAGTGCAGGTGGGGCCTGGCTGCAGCACTTCCAGCCTCTGAGCCTGGAGGGAGAGGGGCTTGTCTCTCCTGACACCTGTGCCCAGTCCCAGGGGAGAGCTCGGACAGGCCTTGCTTGGTGATCCATGGGTGGGCACAGTGATTGGTAGCCCCACCGGGAGCCACTTGGCTTGGGGGGATGGGACAGTCCTCCTGAAGAAGTTGGATAAAAACAGAACAGTTGCTTGACATAGATGGACTCTGTTCCTCAGACAAGTTGTTTCTGTAAGCAGAAAGTCCAAGAACCCTCTCATTGCAGTGTGTGTGAGGATGTTGGTCACTTCCCGCAATAGTGGCAGCTAATCACATCGGCTGTGTCCTTTTACAGGTGGAAGAGGAAATTGTCACTCTGCGCCAGGTCCTGGCGGCCAAGGAGAGGCACTGTGCTGAGCTGAAGAGGAAGCTGGGCCTCTCTGCCTTGGAGGGCCTGAAGCAGAACCTGTCTAAGAGCTGGCATGACGTGCAGGTCTCTAACGCGTAGGTACCTGCCCTGCGGCACAGATGCCTCTGACAGTCGGAGGGTGTGCACCAGAGCGGTGCCCCTGCTGCGTCAACGGGAGGCTAAGTACTAGGGGACTCGGTATGCCTGCGTGCTGGCAGCCAGCCAGAGGCTCTGAGCCCTTGACCTAGCAGCTGGTATGTATCCAAGGAGCTCAGAGTCCATACATATTTTTTAAAGGCCGGTGGATACACTAGCTAGTTGTCGAAGCGGAAATTAACAAGAATGTATTTAGGGTCCAAATTTGAGAGAAAGCTCATTGGGTCCTTAATGAGACTGATTTTCCTGTGATCCCCATAGCTCACTGTCTGCTGAAGTGGACACAAGTCCTTCTCATGAGCATGATGTGGTCACAGCCCCAAGCCCTCTGACCCAGATGTGACTCAGCTCTCTGAACTTGGGAAGTGTAGCTACATGGCTCTTCTGAAATGTATCCTCCAGGGTTTGGGGGGCGGGGCGTGGGTTTGGGAAATGTTTCCCACTGTCTATGAAGCTGTGTCCCTGCAGGAAGATTGAGTCGCATTTCATCAAAGTCACCTACAAAAGCCCATTTCTCGGTCCCAGGGAATCCTAGGTTTTGAATCCCAAAGGGTGACTGACAGAGAAGTGTTTGGGGGCCATGGGCTGTGTGTGCCTTCCTTGCTCCTCACAGCAGTACTGTTCCCTGAGGGCCATCTTACATGGAGTGACCAGGCACTCCCTAAGCATGATAGGAAAAGGACTGGTCGGTTCTGCCATCGCCTCACCTGGCCTCAGCAAGGCCTGCCCAGCAGGTGTTGAGAGGAGGGGCAGACCCTGTTCTCAGGCAGGCTGGAGACCCACCATTCCTGCTATCCAGCCCTCCATGCTCCCTGGAATTTCACCTGTAGTCAAAACCTTAGTTGAAACAATTGTTCTAAATAATTTACCACAGACTTTCTGTTTTTAGCTATATGAAAACTTCTGAGAAACTTGGAGAGTGGAATGAGAAAGTGACCCAGTCAGACCTGTGAGTGCCTTTGCTCTCAGCACCTCCCTCCTCCTCCTCTTCCTCTCGACACTCCTTTTAGGGACAGGGAGGCTGTGTGCACTTGGCACAAACCTAGTTTTAGTGTTTGGGGCTATTCTATTTTTAATACAGTTTTTTTTTTTTCTTAAACACAAATGAGAGTGTAACTCTCATGAAATGGGTGCAGTCGCTGAAGGAAATTTCCTCGGCCACCAGACCACACTGAAAACCTCCGTCTGGCTGACATGGATGCGTCCCTTAGATGAGAGGCCTGGCTGGGCTTGGGCAGCATCTCTGGCCAGAAGGCGCCCCTCACCTTGCGAGTGGGCAGAGTGGCTGAGCACCATCTGGACTGATGCTGATGGTGATTTGGGGCTTTTTTTTGGTCTTCTCTGCCCTGCAGACCTAGCTCCAGCTGAGGGGGATTCTCAGAGCTCACTCCTACTTAGGGGTGGTTCTTGAGTGAGGGCTGCCACACAGGCCATGCTGGTGGGATCTTGAAGTTGCATTGGTCTGAGGGGCACAGAGCTGTCAGCCACACAGAATATTAGCAGAGTAGGAAACACACGGATAGGTTTTCATGTCCGTCAAGGCTGTAGTTCAGAATGAGTCCTGATGTTTTATTTGAGATCCTTACACAAGGTAATAGCATTTCTTTTATCTGTGCTGCGGTCTGATTATAATTCCTTTGAACTGGATGAGGTAACATTTTAAAATAGTGGTTTCTGGGAATCTTTTCCCTCTCTTGTTGAGGAGGAAGTGCTGTGGTGTCTCCAGAGAGCATGACCAACAGGCCTCTGTGTCTGACTGGAAGGAAGTGGTTGTGACCGAGCTCGTCTTCATGGCGCCTGGGACCCCAGGTCAGCTGGCTCTGTGCTCAGAGTCTTCGCAGCCTGGTGTCACCAGGGGAGCTGGGTGCCAGGGCGCTCTGGCGGGTCCCGCCGTTCATGTGGTTTGGTGTGACAGCTGTCCCCGCCACGGCCTGCTGTGCTGTGTCTTCGGGGCTGTAGCGGACGATGCCTTCACGGTGTTGCAGCTGTTCTGGAAGCTGAGACAGTCGCTGTCATCTGTGCAGTTTGGGCACCAGGCAGGCTCACGGTGTGGACTTAACCTAAGAAGAGTCTTAGGAGACTTTAGTGCTGTTTGTAAAACCAGGTGACATAAGGTTGCTGGGATATGGTTTCAAATAATTACGTGGCTCTGGGCGTGGAAGTGGCCGGTGGGATGGCCCTTCCCAAGCACCTCTCCAGGTGGCACCAATTCCCCTGAGGCCTCACCCCCAATTCCGTTGGTGGGAGAGTTGCCAAATTGAAGCCCCCAGAGCGTTTCTGCAGGGACAGCCCAGGGGGAGGATGACCCAGCTTGTGGTCGCTGCAGGAGGCTGCTGGCGGGGTGCGGCTGCCCTGAGGGCTCTCTCAACCAGCAAACACATCTGTGCACTGGCTTTCGTGAGGCCGTGCTGGGCGTAAGCAGCGTTCTCTTGGCTGCGAAGTGGTTGCCATTGGGTTCTGTCTATTACTAGACGGAGCTAAACTCATGCAGAGGGGGCACCAGGTAAACTCCGTGGCTACTGGTTGGTATGTTGAGTCCTTCAGTTGTACGTGACGGAAAGCACAGACGTGGATGGTGTCAGCCTTGTCCAGCTCCTCCTTCCTGGTGCAAGGGGGTGCCCGGTGGTGCAGGTTTGAGTCTTTGTAGTATTGCAGCTCAACAGCAAGAGGGCCTGGTGTGGGTCTCACTGGACTCTCACTGTGGTCGGGGAGCTGTAAACTTCCCTGGCTGTCCACACTGCGATCATGCCCACCCAGACTTGGAGGTGGGAGCAGCCCCCAAGGGAAGATCCTGGAGCAGGTACCTCCAGCAGATGCCCCACACTGACTATGATGGGAGGGAGCCTGGTATTTGTCAGGATTCTACACTTTTGTTTTCCTAAAAGGTAGTAGTAATTCTCAAAGGGGTACTGGCCAGGGTGGCTCAGCTTAGCGCTCTTGAGCACGTCTGGGCCCAAGTTACCTGCATACAGACTCTGACTCTGCCCCCAGCCCTGTCACTGCCTGAGCTTGGCCTCCCCGTCAGGGTCCCTGCACTGCATCTGCCCTGGTTTGGAGGTTCCCGTCTCTGAAGGAATCACTCATTTCCACACCCCAGAAATACTGAGGGTGGTGGAGTGTGGGAGATCACCTCTGTTTAGTCTCCAGCAGGGGTGCTGCCCTTCGCAATGGCCCATAGCAAGGGTCTCTCCTGTCTGTTGCCTAGTGGCTGGCTCCAATCTGAGTCACCTTCAGGATGCTGCTGCTTGTCACCGGCAATCCGTCGCACAGGCTCGTGGTGTCTCCAACTGCAGTTTCCCTGTGGGCACGGAGATTCTCTACGGACTTGCCCTTAAATCCTCTGTTTCACTTCAACAAACACGTTCACATGGACTTACGTACTCGTTATTTCACAAGAAACGGCTTGAAGACGTTTACCGAATTTGTTTCTGAAACTAAATAACACATGCCATCAGTTACCTCATACTTGGTGTTTTTTGTTTTTTTTTTAAGATTTTATTTATTCATTCGAGACACAGAGATACAGAGAGAGAGAGAGAGAGCACGAACAGGGGGAGAGGCAGAGGGAGAAGCAGGCTCCCCGCTGAGCCAGGACCTGGATGTGGGGCCCGATCCCAGGACCCTGAGATCATGACCCAAGCCGAAGGCAGATGCTTAACCATTTGAGCCACGCAGGCGCCCCTCATTATTTGGTGTTTTATAAATAACAGCCGTGGCTCCCAGTCTGTTTCTTTCAGATAACCTGTTGTAACTCACTTTGAAATGAAAGCAGTTCGCCAGCTGGGGGTGAGGGTGACGGGGCCCAAAGGGTTATCACAAGTTAGGGGTCCCAGAGAAGGTTCTAGAGCCTTTCCGTAGCAGGCTGTGTTGTGGGGGGGGTGCAGCATGTTTCCCCTTCCCTTTATTGTCACGGCTCTGCCGACCCCGAGACAGACTGTGTGGTGCAGGTGGAGGCTCCTGGCCAAGGCTCCGTCAGGCTGGAAGGTGTCTTGGAGGGCTACAGCTGAGGGTGTGGAAGCCCTCCCAGAAGGAGTGTGTGCGCTTTGGCTTCTGGTAGTGAGAACTGGCTGTGGTCGGCCCCTCTGCCGGGTGGCCTGTCTAGGTCCCAGCCGTGCAGCTCTCTGGGCCGCTGCTGCGTGCATGCTTGGATTTTGTTTTCATTCCTGTTCAGTTCTGTGATCATTTCTATTGTGGGGGAAGGGATTTCTGGGAGTCAGATTGTGCTAAAAGGGTTCAGAATTAGAGTTTTTTTAGTTACTTACTGCCTTCAGGAAATCCGGAGCAAATCTTATAGTAAAGATTTTATTTTAAAGTGTTTTAAAGATTTTATTTATTTATTTGAAAGAGAGAGAACAAGCAGTGGGAAGGGGCTGAGAGAGAGAAAGAGAGAAGCAGGCTCCCTGCCGAGCAGGGAGTGCGACGTGGGGCTCGATCCCAGGACCCTGAGATCATGACCTGAGCTGAAGGCACTCGCTTCACCGACTGAGCCACCCAGGCGCCCCTTGCAGTAAAGATTTTAGACTATTTTCTCTCCACTATCAGTACGTTCTGGGATTCATAGACCTTCCTGGAAACTAAGATAAACTCACTGCAACTCACTGTTCCAGCGACGTCAACATGTTTTCACACTCATTGGCTAGAAAGCACATGTTTTTGAGTCCCAAGCCCTGCTGGGCACTAGAGAAGCCTGAGGCCCCATGGTGCCATGGGAGTGCCTGCCAAGTAGAGGGAGGCCCTCCCAGGAGTGTGCAAGGCTGGGCCCCCCCCACAGGATGGGGTGGCGCGGGGTAGTCATGGCAGAACCCCACCTAGCATGGGCAGTCTACAGTGGTTGGGGGGGGCAGCAAGCACTCCCAGTGGGGCCTCCTGCAGACGGCACTGGGGGGCTGATGGGGGGGACTCAAAGGACCCAGTGGTGCTGTCTGACCTGCCCCCTGTGACCTGTGACCTGGTGACACCAACAAGGCGTCAGAAAGTGGTCACAGAGAGTAGGCTGGTGTCTCGAGAGCCAGGGCTGCCTGGTTGGCCAGAAATGAGCCCTTGGGTTCAGGCAGCTGTGTCTGTTGTTTATGGTGGCAGCTGGACAAGAGCTGACAGCGCCACGTATTCGCTCTCAAGGTGGGCCCAACGGTGTCTTTGCCATCTCTGGCCACTGCACGGACATTGAGGTCATGGCCACTGGTCCTCCCAGAAGACGAACCCGCGTGCGGGTGGATGGGGAGGAGGGCACGGAAAGGGTGGTCTCTGCTGTGATCCAAGGCTACCCTTTGCACTAAGAATGGTGGCCTGAGATGAGGGTCCCCCGGCTCAGAAAGGGTGTTGTAAGACAGCACGGGAGGCTGGGGGGCCTGGGGGTGCTCCCAGGAGTCTACAGGCTGCATGTCCACGCTGTTAAGCGCATCCCCCCCCCCGGGCGTGGTGGAGTTTTGACATGAGAAGTTTCCCAAATAAAGTAACAGAACAAGGGGATTTTTCTGCCTTCTATCCCAGACCCAGGGCCCTTGTGGGTCTGTCTTCACTGCGGGAGGCAGACACTTCATGTCCCAGGTAGTCAGTGTTGTGGTGAGGAAGCAAGGGAAGTGGGCACCTGAGTTTTAGATGAGGTGGAGTGAGGTCAGAAAACGGTTGTTGCGGAGCTGGGAGGTTGAGACCTGGCCATGCTGCTTCGGTCCCCTCCCTGGTGGCCAGGCACGTGCTCACTAAGGGTTCCTGTCTCCTCCTCTTGGGTACTCTCTGGGCACTTGGCGTCCTTGGCTTATGGGTGGTGGCTGTTCCTTCTATTGGGTTGGTTCAACTGGTGTTTCTTCTCAGCTACAAGAAGACTCAAGAAACTCTCTCTCAGGCGGGACAGAAGACGTCGGCTGCCCTGTCCACCATGGGCTCCGCCATTAGCAGAAAGCTCGGGGATATGAGGTGAGATGCTCTAGTTGCATGGGCCAGTCGGGTGAGGGTTTAGGGGTTTTAGAGCTGCTGGAGGCTCTGCAGGGGCCCAGGGCTCAGAGGCATACCCCTCGGGGGCCCCTTGGCACCCATAGATGTGGGCCCACCAGCCTGGACCAGTTGGTTCATGGTCCCTTGTCTGTGGGCTGCCTCTTTGCCATTTGTGTTTCTTGAGGGAGAGGGTCATTGTTTCTTTTGGGTAACTTCTAATGCTTGGGATCTGTAAAGGCGGGTGCTTCCCTCTGAAGTTCCACAGAGGGAAGATGGCCCCCGTTTGGGGGTCAATGTCAGGGTGGGGCGTCACTCTGGGCAGGCCGGCGGGTTGGGGCAGGGGGTAGGGGAAGCGTATTGTTTTCTTGGAATGTTTGCCTGGCCCCAATCTCAGAGAGTATGTGACTGTGTGCCAGGGGCCCCAACTGAGTGTTCTCCCCCAGAGCTGATGAAACCTTCATGGCCATCGGAGGTGCCTCTTGAGCAGGGTCTGGGGCCAGGGAGTGTGGAGGCAGCTTGGACACTTGCTGGGCCATACATGGCAGCACCCACCCACAGCCTTTCCTGCCCTGGGCTCCATGGCCACACCCGCCAGGTCTCCTTTGCTTCACAGCAGTGAGCCAAGGGGCTTGGACCCTGGAGCCTGAGGCCATGGTGTGAATCCTGGCTCAGCTGCCTCCTTGTTGTGCCCTTGGCAAGGCATCCCTCTCGGGATTATTAGGATGAAGCGTGCACTGCTGAACAGCAGTGTGGAGTGCACTTCGTTACCATTGCCAACATCCTGGCCGTTACTGCCCAGCCCTGCCCTGGCCCCTGACCCACACTCAGGACCAGTCCCCTCACTTTGGGATTTCAGAGAATGCCTCTCTGTGGCCCCCACCCCATGCTGAGGCTTCTGTCTTCTCACAGTTGAGAATCACACTGTGGTGATGCCTGTGGGCTTGGTGTGCTGAGTGTAGCGTTGGGGGTCCGTCCCGCTCTGTAGCCCCTCACCTCTTACCCTCGGGTGGGCTGCCTCCCTGCCTGCTTAGGTTAGGCATTTCCTCACCTCACAGCCTGGCAGTTGCCTTGTGGGGCCTCAAGGTGGGGGCTGTGCCCTGGCCACATAGCCAGGGGTGACGACACAGACCCTCTGCCCCTCGGCTTATGCCCAGGGCCGTGCTCACCTTTTGTTTGTTTGATGGAATTAGCTCCCCTCCAATTTTTATTTTGAAAAATTTCAAATTTTCAGCAAGGCTGAACAGTTGGTATGCGGTCTGTGTGTTTCCTCTGTGCTAAGGAGTTCGCATTCCCACAGTTGGGGGTCTGGTCCTGCTCCTGAGCAGCTGTGGCTGGGAGGTCCTCTGGTCCACAGTGGCTGGGATCCACTCGGCCCTACCAGCCGTGGCTCTGAGTGGACCGCACGGAGGGTGTGCACTGGTTCCTCCCGTAGGCTTCACGGTAGTCTGCTGATACTCGACTTGGTGGGTGTGTTCCTGTAACGAATCTCATTTGAAATTAGATGGGACGCCATCGCTGCCGCCCTCTGGGACACCTGCTTTGGCCCCCTGAGCCGTGCTGTGGTGAGCCCGGTGACAGACTAATCACGCCACCGGTGGCTGGAGCGCCACGGAGCAAGCCGTGTGTCGGGTTGTGCCCGTTCCTTCCTCGGAATGCTGGGCTGGGAACAGCATCTGAGGGAAGCGGCGACTGTCTGCGGTGCCTAAGTCACGCGCTCACAGGAGCGTCCTCTGTCACTTCGGGCGTTACTCTCCTCCACGTCCTCACTCGCGTTCGAGTGCGTGCAGTGTCGGCGCTGCTGGGAATGGCTGTGGTGGCGCTGTCCTGGGCCACTGTGGCTCCGTTCCGCGCCTGTCCCTTCGTTACCGCTCCCGGCTCCAGGAGGTGGCGTGTCGCCTCCGGTCACGTGCCCGGCCTCCCTGGGCCTGCCGCGTGTCGCATCGGCACCGTGCTTCACACACGTGGGCCAGCCGGCAGGAGGAGCCGGGTCCCGTTCCAGGTGCGCAGAGGGACTGTCCCGTTTGCTGCCGTGCGTCACCTTGGGGCTCTCTGGTTTTATTCTGCTGTTTTCAGGGGCACGGTGAAGTCTGACACCTCCGGGTCCTCAACGGGTCCGCCATTGCCTCACCACGTGGTCTCAGGTGGTTTCTGAGGCACGGCCTGTTAACCCCCCCAGTTTGGAGCTGAGGTTCAGAATCTACCACTTCTTGAGAATGAAAACGAGGTCCAGGGAAATTTATATATATTTAGACGTCTGCCGCACGTCAGTGTCCTCGATGGGCCTGTCCAGGAGCAGCCCTGGCCTGAGAGGCTTTTTGCGTGCCCTGGGGTACGAGGCGGCAGGCAGGGGGAGGGCATTGGATTTGGGTTCAAGCAGGGATGGGTCTCTGTCTAGCTTGGTGACTTGTGACAAGGCACCTGCCTTCCCTAATCCTCAGACTCCTCCTCCTTCCACCTGGAGATGGCAGGGCCTGCTGCCCACCCACATGGCCGTGTTGCTTCTGAGATGACCTCCGTGTTGGGGCTAAGAGGTGGTAGGCCTGGCTGTGTCGTGGAGGACATGGCTGTGTTGCCCTTGGACACACGTGTTTCTAGGTTGGAATCTGTCAGCTGTACTGATGGAGCCGGAGTGCAAGGCGCTCGGCCCTGGGGGTGTCCCAAGGCCTGTTGCAGCGTATGTGTGTGCTCTGGTCCGGCTGAGGCCCTGTGGAGAATGCAGGCCGGTCTGTTGACGCAGAGCGTGTCGGCTGAGCCTGGCTGACCTGGGTTCTGGGCACACACGGACCCTGAGGGTGGTGGAGCCTGCCTCAGCACACCTCACACCTCTGCACTGCACCTCTCTCTGTGGCTTCTTCCTTCTAACTCCAGGCAGGGTCATGGACATGCAGGTGCCTCGTCTGTGACCCAGGTGGGGTCGTGGAGGGGCCGGTCATGTGCCTCTCACAGAGTCGGGCCTTGGGGAGAGTGGAGACGGGGTGCATGTCCTGCTCTCCCTGGTGGTGTGAGGAGTGGGGGTGGTCATGGGGGTCCCTGCGTGGCCTCCCTTCCCTAACACTACGTTTCTTCTCCTCCTGCTGCCACCTCTCAGGGCTCGTCCGTTCTCACACTCCTTTAGGTAAGACTGCTGCTGGACGTACCTGTGGAAGGCTCTTCTTTTGATGCAGGGCAGGGTGGTGCCTGGCTGGCCTGTGGAGGCTGCACTGGGAGAAGTGGTGAGGGCGCCACGGCCCATTGCTCACATAGCCAGGCCCGCCAGGTGTTGCGGCCTGCTCGAGAGCTCATGGCGCTCCTCGGGCTGTGACCGTGTGGCTCATCGCCAGCCTCCAGCCCAGCCTCACGGAGCTTGTCCTGCAGCCCCCACCTGCGTGTATTCCTGAGAAGAGACCTGTTCGTGTGGGAGGGTCATGCTGGCTCTCTCGCTGTTGTGATCTGTGCCTCTTCCTCCAAAACGCTGGCTCCTCTCCTGTTTTCTCCTCCGCCTGAGAAGCAGTCTTGTCTCTGTGAGTCCAGATGGTCTCGTCTGTCTTGTGAGAGCAGCCAGCAGCACTGGGACCCCTCGGGCATCCTCCTGAGTGGTCCTCACTCCGTGCTGATTCAGTCATGCTTTTCTAGCCTGACACCAGCTGCTCTGTCACACACTCTTCTAGCTTGCAGGCCTGGAACCCAAACCCAGAACAACGTGTGATTGGAAATATTTTTACTTACTTGACCCGGTGGTTTCTCTTTTGCCAAAAAGTGACTTCATTTGCCGTGAAGTCAAGTAAGGACATTTGACAGTTATTTGTTTTTTTTAAGATTTTATTTATTTATTTGAGAGAGAGAATGAGAGAGAGCACATGAGAGGGGGGCGGGTCAGAGGGCGAAGCAGGCTCCCCGCCGAGCAGGGAGCCCGATGCGGGACTCGATCCTGGGACTCCAGGATCGTGACCTGAGCCGAAGGCAGCCGCCTAACCGACTGAGCCACCCAGGCGCCCCTTGACAGTTATTTGTACCAGAAGTATTTTTTAAAGCCCCAGGCCTAGGTCGTCTTAGTTCCCTATTTTAAAGCTCTCCCTCGGCAATCTCCCATTTCTGGGGCAGCTTTGGAGGCCGGGGAGAGGAGCCTGGGGTCGAGTTTTCCTCCTGGTGCTGGGGGCCCTTCCGTGTGTGGTGGCCAGAGCCCACCTGCCCTGCAGAGTCGGGTTTCTGTGTGGACGAGCTGATGGGCGTGGTAAATGCCAGGCTCGTCCCTGTGTTAACTTCTGCTTCCTTCTCTGCTTCTACCATGCTTCCGAGCAGCAGCTCTTCAATCCGCCACTCGATAAGTATGCCAGCCATGAGGTAATGTGCACTCGTGCCCCCGGGCTCTCAGACCGGGGTGGGCGCCGGGTGGGAGTGGGTGGCTCCTGCTGGTCAGCCTCCCACTTCCCACATCCCTGAGCCTAAGATCATCTTTCCCGGCAGCCTCCTGTGGGCCAGGGGTTGGAAAGATCCCTTCTAGGCCAAAGAGCTAGTGGGGGTGGGGCTCAGAGGTACCATTTTACCAAATGGGCTCCCCTCTGGAAGCTTCCAGGGCCTCCCATGGGGTTGGGCCAGGGAGGGGCGGAGAGGTTCATACACTTACGCGCGGCACCCAGGAGGCTTAGGGAAGCTTCATCTGTACCTGGAGGGAGTCCTGGTCTCCCCAGAACACCCAGAGCCGTGGCCTGTTTTTGCAGCTTCCCACGGGTGTGTTCTCCACGGTGGTGCAGCAGCAGAGCCCCTGTCCTTGTTCCAGGAGAATCTGCCGCAGCTGCCACAGCCCACAGCACGTCTGGGGGTCCTTGACCGGCTGCCTCTAGAGGCCCGAGGGCCGGGAGGAGCCGAGCCAGTGAGGCAGGAGCTGGTTGTGGAAAGGGTGCAGGGTGGGGCTGGGCTGCCCTGCTTTCTCCTCCTCTGCCGTCTCCTCGCTCCCTTGTCCCAGAATTGTCCTTGGTTTTCCTTTGCTGGACTTCTGTGAGAGATTTGTGTCAGGAACACCTGGGACTGTTCATGACCTCAGTGTGTGTGTATTTAGGGTACAACAGATGTGTGTCCCACGTCCCACCCGCCGCCCAGGCGAGTGGTCTGCAGTTTGCCCTTGTGAAGTCTTGGGTTTCACCCACTGGCAGCGTGTAGGTTGTCTGTTCTTGCAGTTGGCAGGTGCGGCTGCCCTGTTCTGACCTGGAGGCCTCCAGAATGACCTTGCTGGGACCGTCTTCAGGGGGCGTGCTCCCTCTCCTTCTTGGCTTGTCCCATATTTACAGGGAGGTCTCAGGACTCTGTCAGGGATCTTTCTGGAGGTTGACCCTAACCCTGAGGCCCTTCAGATTGAGGAGGGCAGCACAACCGTTTGCTCCCTGCACTGACCTCTCCTCTCTCTCTTTAAAGGAATTCTGCGACCTTCAAGTCGTTTGAAGACCGAGTTGGGACCATAAAGGTAACGGTCTCTGGACCATTCACTTGTCTTGTTGGGGTGGGGCATGATGTGTCCTTTACGTAAACTTACTTAGTCATCGTAGATGCGCGTGCAGTGACAGGAACTAATGCGGAGGGTCCTTGTACCTTTTACACAGTTTCCCCAGTGATCACGTTTTGCAGTAGGACAGCCAGGATAGGACATTGATACGGTCAAGGTGGAGTGCGGTTTCATCCCCACAACGGTCCTTCCTGGTGCCCACCTTCCTCCAGCCCTACCCCCACCATCACTCATCTGTTCTCCGTTTCAATGACTTGTCATTGCAAGAATGTCCTAGGATTGGAACCGTGTAGCGTGGAGCCTTGGAAGATTTGCTCTTACACTGCGTAAATCCCTGGAGATACTGCCAGCCAGCCTGTTGCCTGTGTTGGTGATTTGTTCTCTTTATTGCTGATCGGTGTTGACGTGGCATAGACTCCATAGAGAGCTGGACAGCGGGGGTTCCCGGCACAGGCCTAGGACCTGCCAGCATTGTGTGCTCTGTCTCAGGTTTTACTGTCTTTTTTTCTCGTTTTTTTTTTTCCCCCCATCTGTAGTCTAAGGTTGTAGGTGACAGAGAGAATGGCAGTGAGAACCTTCCCTCCCCAACCGGGAGTGGTGCCAAGCCCCTGCCCGATCACACGCCTTTCTAAGCCCGCCGCAGCTTTGCCCGGCTACGGAACAAGTGCAAGCACGTCCTCATCGGCTCGACTGTGACTCTGCAGCGCCGCGGCCCGCCAGGCCGCGGGCGGGCGCATGGAGCCGGCTTTGAGGATAGTCGTGCCACTCACATGTAGCCGTGGCCGCTGTGTTCGCATGAGCTTCACAGAACACGGTCTTACACGCAGACGCTTTACACTGAAGTTGTAAACTGTCCTCCCTGGGGTGCGGGGAGTGGACAGGACAGTGGGCCCTTTGGCAGTCTTGTTAGCTCATGAGAACGTGGAAGGAACGGAGAGTGATAAGCATAAAATAAATGGTATTTCCTCAACCTCTCCTTTTGTAAGTTAGAGGAGGAATCTGCGGAAGGAAGATTCGTCCAGAAAGCCCTACCGGATCTTCAGTTTTTATTTCAAATGCTAAATGAGAAAACTGTCCATTTTCTGAAACCCTCCAGAAAAGAAACTGGTTATCAGCAGCCGCCTAATTGTTACACTAACGATCTAGCTTTAACAAAAGCAAATTCTTTATTTTTTAAATGCAGTGAATTTTTCAAAAATTAAAGCTAAGCAGAGCAGCTTTAGCCTCAGTTAGAAAACATTATTTCTTTGGACTCAAGCTGAAATACAAGCCTTACATCACCTTATGCTTTATTTGTTTATGATGTTTTTATATATAAAAATAAGGGTTCTTTAGTGGGTTTTGAGCACCATGTAGACTCCTGCATCTAGCCCAAAGGGCAGCATGCCTGGACCGTTGGTGTGTTTTATTTCACTGATGCACATCGTCCCAGTGTATGAAGCTTGCCTCTTTCTCCTCTCACGGACCGGGGCAGCTCCTGCTGGTCAGAGGGCTCCTGGGCCTCTGGGGGTGGGGGCAGGGGGCCAGGAGAAAGAAAAGCCGGCACCCTCCACGGATGGCTGATGCATGACTGGCCCTCGGCTCCAGCCTGCCCATTTGCTGCACGCTGGGGACGAGTGAGAAGCAGGTGGCCCTGCATGGGGTCGGCTGGAACTCTGCTGTCGCCTCTTCTCAGGAGCTGCAAAGATCTTATTCCCGTTGTGAAGCTGCCACACCCCAGCAGCCTTGCAGTCAGGGCCCCACGCGTGGGGTGTGTCTGGAGGGGCAGCTTTCCGTGCCTTACTGGCTCCCAGCAGGCAGAGACCGCTCCTGCACACGCACCTGTGCACTCCCGGGTGGGGGGGCATGCACTCAAAGTCCACTCCGGTAAGCTGAGTGTCTGCTCGTCCCTTCAGACGCCCTGGGTGGACTGCGGTCACCCCTGCTGACGCCATGGGAAGAACAGCATTTGGTCTTTTTTCTTCAGGGTTAGAATCACGGATGGGGTGTGGTGAGAAAGCAGGATGCAACTGTAGTAACTGATTTATCTTGTCCGAAAAGTGGATAATGGGAAATTTGTCAATAAAGCATTCCTTTGGGGAAGAACCCATGTGAGCTTGTGTGGTACGCCTCACTTCATTCGTGAAGGTCAGGAAAGAGTGGCAGGTAAACCCACCGAGATCCTGTGCCTTGGGCCCACAGCTGGGGGAGAGGGAGGGGCGGGCGGGGCGCCGGTAAAGCTCACGTGCAAATCCCAAATCTTCAGTCCCGTGAATGAAAACAGCGTGCCGCGAGAGAGTGTTGTGGTGACAAATCTGGGGGGTGTCTGAGGAAGGGGAATATGGAGGGTGAGAAGGAGCTAGCCTGCAAGCAGGGTCAGGGCTAAGCAGCTAGAGGCCTGTAAGCCAGGCACTAGAGAGGCTGGTTGGCAGATTTGCCGCATTGAAGGGTTTGGGCCTATTCGGGAGCCGCTTGGAAATCCTGCAAGCATCTAATTTCATTGCAGTTACACCCGAGCTGTGAGGGACTGGAAAGCTACAAGTATCCCCCAGTCAGGTGCAGAGTCTCAGGTGGAGGAAGGCCACTGAGCGGGCAGTGGGTGTCATAAGTAAGAGTCCGATCCTTACACCCCCCTACCCCCACAGGTGGGACGATGTGAACAAAGGTAAATGACAGCCTTGAACAAACAAAGCAACTGTCAGGTGAAGCTCTCCTGAACTAAGGTGGCACAGACGAAGTTGGGTGACGGGGCCCTCACAGCAGGGACGGCATGCTCCAGTCAGCAGGGTCGGCAAATAGGTCAGCTGCCACGGGAGGCCTCAGAGTGTGTGCATGGGCGCTGGTGGAGCAACCCAAGGGCAGTTTGAGGACGCCTTTGTTAACACTGTCTGCAAGATTCAAAAGTCGATCCAGTCCATGCTCAGAAACAGGCTCTGGTTCCCCACCCGTCACCTGCCCGCCCTCTGTGATGACTCTTTTTTTTTTTTTTAAGAGATTTTATTTATTCATTTGAGACAGAGATACAGAAAGAGAGAGAGCACGAGCAGGGGGAGAGCAGAGGGAGAGGGAGAAGCAGGCTCCCCACTGAGCCAGGAACCCGATGCGGGGCTCAATCCCAGGGCCCTGGGATCACGACCTGAGCTGAAGGCAGATGCTTAACGACTGAGCCACCCAGGTGCCCCGATGACTCTCCTTTTTTAAAGATTTTATTTATTTGAGGGGTGCCTGGGTGGCTCAGTCGGTTGAGCATCTGCCTTCGGCGCAGGTCGTGATCCCAGGGTCCTGGGATTGAGGCCCACGTCGGGCTCCCTGCTCAGCGGTGAATCTGCTTCTCCCTCTGCTGCTCCCCCCCTCAGTTGTGCTCCCCCCCCATCAAATGAATAAATAAAATCCTTTAATATATATATATTTTTTATTTGAGAGCACAAGCAGGGGCTCGATCCCAGGACCTGAGATCATGACATGAGCTGAAGGCAGACGCTTCACCGACTGAGCCCCCCAGGTGTCCCTGTGATGAATGGTTACTTGTTCATCCTTTCTTTCTTCACGAAAAGGCAAGCAAATGTGAACGGGTATTCTCATTCCTTTCCCTTTATTATTCATAAGATTGTGTTCCTGTGCTCTGCTTTTCCTTAATGCCATGCCCTGGAGTGCTAGCCACACCCACCCCGAAGGCCCTTTGAGGGAGACCCATCTTTCTGCCGGCCTGGTACCCATATGTGTCTATTCCTGCTGTTGTGAGTGTTCCTGGTGGTCAGCGCCTTTCCTGGGAGCATCTGACTTCCCTTTGGGATCCGAGAGCAGGCTTGCTCCAGGTGTAACAGCAGGGAGGGCTTAGTAACTTGACATTGCATGAACTGTGCACCCCACACGATAGTCCAGGACAACAGTCAGCTTGTATAAAGAGTGAAAAGCACATTTACCTTCATTTACTTTGGGAATGGGTTCCATGAGGCCTTTTTTCTTTGTGGTGGTTTTCTTTTCTTTTTCTTTCTTTTTTTTTTTTTAATTAGGCTCCACATTGGGTGTCCCAATGTGAGGCTTGAGGCTTGAACTCAAGACCCTGAGATCAAGACATGAGCTGAGATCGAGTCAGACGCTTAACCAGCTGAGTCACCCAGGCACCCCATGTAATCTTCATTTATTAATATTAAAATATTCTGTGGGTAAGAATCTATGAGGCTTTGTGGGATAGAGGAATCTGATGTGGACCCAGCCCTGAAGGGCTTTGCAACTCCATTTGTTGGGGAAGACAAGGTATTACCTTACATAATAGACGTGTGTGAGGTGAGCTTTGAGAGCTTGGAGGACCAGAGCAGGTGGTGGGGAAGTTAGGAGCAAGGGCACTCTTGGGAGGAGCTGCTGTTGGAGGGCGAGGATAAAGAGGTCCGCCTCGCCTGATCAAGGGGCACAGACAACACAGGGGCTGACGACAGCCACTGTGAGCATTTCACAGGTCCCTTTTCTGTTTTATTTTCTCTGAACAGTTGGATTGCTTATTTATAAACACACTTGTAAGGATGAACTTTTTACATCATGTATCTTGCTCATTTACTTTCAGGAACTAACTCAAGAATTATTTATGCTGTTATGTAGCCTTTGTATACATTTATTTATTTGACAGCAAGAGAGAGCACAAGCAGGGGGAGGGGCGGAGGGAGAGGGAGAAGCAGGCTCCCTATTGGGCAAGGAGCCAATTCAGGGCTCAATCCCAGGACCCTGGGATCATGACCTGAGCCAAAGACAGACGCTTAACCGACTGAGCCACCCAGGTGCCCCTTTTGTATACATTTTTAATAACTGTACTGTTCCAGGGGGGCCTGGGTAGCTCAGTCGATTAAGCATCTGACTCGATTTCAGCTCAGGTCATGATCTCAGGGTCGTGAGATCGAGCCCTGGGTCAGGCTCTGCACTGGGCATGGAGCCTGCTTAACATTCTCCCTCTCCCCCTCCCTGCCCCCTCTCTCCCTCTAAAAAATAAATAAAAATAAACCCACAAAACTATACTGTTCCATTTGAGTGTGCTTGTATAGTTGGGCAGGTTTTTGTTTTCACTATTATAAGTAACACCATCAAGAGCATAAAACTTTTTCTGTATTTGGGAACATTTTCTTAGGAGGAATATCCCTAAAGCGGCACTACGAGATCAAGGAGGGACTCACTAAGGCCTGGCTCATTCATGTTTGCAGCTTCCAACACGGGCTGATACTGGTACCAGGTCCGTTCTCTTCTTTCCTTCCTCCTGTGATTCTGTCCTGGGATCCTTCATCCTCTTGAATCAATAGACAGTATTAATCTGGCCTTTTCTTCTTACTGTCTGCTTGATGTTGCAGTTTGCTGACTGCCAGGAGACTTCTGAGCTCCCAGCGTGATGGCAGGGAGGTGTAAGAAGAGGGCAGAGGCGGCTAGGGGTCGGAGCTTGTTGGCAAAGAGCCTGGATTTTACTCAGGTGTCTTAGGAGGCCTTGGGTGTCATCAGGTTTCTGTTTGAAGAAGACAACTCCACTGAACGGAACATGGCCATGGGCAAGCGTGGAAGCGAGGAGGCAGAAGCACTGACCAGAAAGATCCGTTTGGGTGGCTTCTGGATGAAAACTGGCACATGCCAGAGGAGCAGACACAGCAGGCACCGAATAAATGGTAGAACTGTTTTCGGTGACAGGGAGTGATAGCGAAAGGTGGTGGGAAGGCCTTCGCTCCCAGGTGGTCAGCAGGATGAGCAGAAGCCCTACCTGGATAGGGAAGTGAGTGGACATTGGTCCTCCCGCTTTCCCACGCCGCTGTTTGAAGGCGATTCTGGGAGGGTGGCTGGACAGTGGCGGTGGCACTTCAATGATTGGGCAGCGGGGTAAGGAAGTCCCATCCCTGAGCTTCAGGGAAGAGCAAATGCGAGTCCCTAACAGTGGCCCGAGGAAAGGGGGCGTCGGCCTCCGGGTCATTTCCCACCAGCTCCCTCTGCCGTTCTTTGATGAGGACAGTTACATGTTATCACTCTTAACGTATGGCGCTGAGCAAACTCAGGGGCAACACAAGGCCCCGCACTCCTTTCCCGCGGCTCACCGCATCACCTGTCCGCGCACCTGAGAGCACAACGGGCCCTGGCAGGAGGCTCCGCCCCCGCGCCTCGGTCCCGCCCCTGCCAGACGGCAGGCGCTTCCGGCTCCGCGGTGCGAGCTCCGCCCACAGCTCCCGGGGCTTCCGTTCCTGGGCTGTCACTTGGGGCTCCGCCCCTGGGCTGTCGCTCGAGGCTCCGCCCACGCAAGGCGTTTCGGAGCCTCCGCGGCTGTCACTTGCGGCTCCGCCCAATACGGGCGGAGGCCCCGCCCCGCCCCGCCCCCAGCCTGGCGCTCTGGGCGCGTGCGCGGCCTGCCCCGTCCGTGGCTCCAACCTGCGGAGCCCACGTTCTTCCGGGGGCGCGCGCGCCTGTGCGGGTGCGTGCGTGAGCGTGCGTGAGCGTGCGCGTCCCCGCCGCCTGTGCCGGTGCTGCTCCCGCGCCCTCTGCCGCCGCGGCCCCTGCCCCGCCGCCGCAGCCGCCGCCGCTCGGGGTCCCCCAGACGCAGCCCCGGCTGAGGACCGCGTCGGCCGGCTGCCCAGCAGCGCCGCGGAGCTGAGGAGCGGAGCCGCGGAGCCGGCGGGAGGGCGGGCGGGCGGACAGGTGAGCTCGCGGCGGGCCCGACCGGCCTCCCGTCAGGCCGGGACAGTCGGCACGGGCCGCGGGGGTCTGCAGGGGGCGCGGGGTGAGGGAACCGTGGGGCGCGGGACGGCGCGCCTGCAGTCGGAAATGGCGGTGACCCTCCCTCCGGGTCGGGGGGCGCAGGGCCGGGGCCGGCGGGGGGGCGCTTCCCCGGAGCGACCGCTGTGGCGGCGGGGCCGGATGGACGCTGCGGCCTGGAAAGGGGAACGGGCAGGAAGGCGCGCCTCCCGCGCGCTCCAGGCCTCGCGCGAGCCTCGGTCGGGGTGACCCGAGGGGTCTGTGCCGGCCGACCGGTGCCGGGGTGCTCCCTGGGTCCGCAGTTGGGTCGGGGCACGACCCGGTCTGGGCGCAGCGTCTCGGAGCAGCCTGCGTTCACATGTGGGTGGGTAGGTGGGGCCGCAGTCCCGGCGGGGGGGGGTGGTCTCACGGTCTGCGCCGAGCTCCCTCGGTCCATCCCCCATTCTGCCGGATCGTGGTCAGCGCGCGGCCTTCCCTCCGCCCCCACTGTTCCCGTGACCGACCGGAGGGTCTTTTCCTTCCTGGGGGGCCGGGGGGAGGGTGGTTGAAAACCGCTGCTTTGAGGGAACCACATCATCTGGTCCCTGGGTCATTATGTTATAGGCCGGGGGATTGACATTTGTTCCTTAACGCGCTGTAAATTAATCTCTTAGATTAAAATTATTTGGTTTGCAAAAATAATGTTTTATCGAGCCATGATTTTAAGCAGTGCTTTGTATTGTAGTCTTTGAGGAGACAGTATTGGGAACTCATCCGTTCAGGTTCTAACTTGTTTGTGTCAAGTGGCTGGATTAAGAGCTCCCTTTTTCATGTGCCTGACAGATGATTTCTCAAAATTCATTCAGTTGTGTCATACAGGAAAAGGAAGCAAAAGTTTCAATTTTATTTTGTGTTTTCAGGTTTAGGCCTGATAAGGGACATTTTACTTGCTGGTCATGGCCTAATGGGTCCTGTGTTTGAATTGTTAGACACCTTTGTCCTTAATTAGTTGTTTGTTGAAAAAAACCGTCTTAATGCCAAAAACAGTTATATTGCCCCAGCTATTAACATGGTTGCCTAAAGGCAAAACTCTAGCCAGTGCTTCTAAGATTTTACGTTCGTGTATTTGCTTCTTTCTCGTTAAGTATCCTGCTGGGTTTCAGGATTGAGTAATCTGTTAAACAGGAGATGAAATTGGAAGCCAGGATTTAAGGGCTTCGGGAAACTTTATCATTTAGTGTATGCGGTCCTCCTTTCACCTGTGTCAGGGTTCTGGGACTTGGGGCAGCTCCTGATGGCACGTGGCCAAACCAAGAGCTATAGGAGCTGGTTCTGGCTAGCTGACTGTGTGGCTGATCTGTTTGTGTGATCCAGATGGCCTTTCCCCCCAGTGGTCATTGTGGGTGGTCATTGTTGACCAGCATGGGACTATCAGGGAGATGTGTGTTGCAGGACCCTCAGAGCCCAGCCCCCTTTGGCCCTGGTCTAAGCAGAGCGCCCAGGGCTTGTGTGGTGAGCAGACACTCAGACAGGCGTGTGGTGGATTCTCTGAGCCGTGCTGAGGGACTGGCTCCACTGTGGAGCCAGTGTGGCCTCTGGGATGCCTGTCAGGCCTCTTCCACCCCTCTGTGACCAGCCTCCTACCTTTGGCCCTCTGACCCGCCCCTCCCCCTGCCTCGTCAGCCTTCTTGCTCGTCTCTCGGCAAATTCTGTGTCCTCCAGTCTGCCCGGAACACTCACTTCCTCATCCTCACACTCCATGGGGCCAGGCCTTCCCTGACTACCCTACGTAGGATTTCAGCTTACCACCTCCTGTCTCCCTGCACTCCTTAATTTTCCTAAAGCATTTGCTTTAGTATATTAATTATATTTGCTTTTATACTCTGAGATGAGGTCCATAGGAAGTCTGTTTCGTGTGGAGAACTGTTGCTGGCACAAACCAGGAAATACTTGTTGAATCAGTGATAGTGATGAGCTTAGTGACTCCTATGCAGCACAGTGACTTTGTCACTTGGGGTCATTGTGAGTGAGTACTGAGCACTTACAGGCTCTGGGTTCTGAGGGAAGCGTGTGGCGAGCCACCTGCCCATTGGGAAAGGACAGCCAGTTAAATGATCAGAGAGGTGCTTGAGACCTCCCTCTAAATCTTTTTTGCAATTTCTAATTTAAATTATTTCAAAATAAAGTTTTTAAAGTCAGATCTGGTAATAATGCTTCTAGAAATTTTGTCTTTGGTTACTCTCTTCCCTCTCCTCGAGGACCATTCTTCCCCCCCCCCCCCCGAAAAACCCCACATGCTAGTCTTAATACTTGGTGACATTTGTTGGTTAAGTGGATTGAGATGGAGTAATCTGTTAGAAGAACTACATGGAGTGAGCCTCAGCCTGAGACTCACTGCTCTGATGCTGTGCAGAAGCAGGCTGAGTCTTGCCTGTGAACTGAAGGGCTCTGGAGCCCTTCACCTCATGCCCCTGTTAACTCAGAATGAGGGAATTCTCTTGTGTTTCTAAGGCTGGTTCTATTAATTAAGGTGGTGTAGAGATTGAAAGGATGCTGTATGTGTCTTAGCCATTTTTGTTCTTGAGTCCTCCAGCATGCAGTGGATAGGTGGCACTGTGCTCAGCTGGGAGCTACCTGGAGACTAGTGCCTTGCTCAGTGTCAGACCTGGAACTTGAAAATTCAGGCCTTCTGTACCAGTTCCTCTACTAACTGCCCACCTGACACCACCATGCACAATCCCCTAACATGCACCCCTGATGGATGGTGCATCTTTTTTTTTTTTTTAAGATATTTTTTATTTATTTATTTGACAGAGAGAGAGAGCACAAGTAGGCAGAGTGGCAGGCAGAGGGAGAGGGAGAAGCAGGCTCCCCGCTGAGCAGGGAGCCGGACGTGGGGCTCGATCCCAGGACCCTGGGATCATGACCTGAGCCAAAGGCAGGCGCCCCTAGATGGTGCATCTTTAGAACCTAAATGTGAGGTGCTCAC
The DNA here is from genome assembly GCF_002201575.2 of Neomonachus schauinslandi. Taxonomy (NCBI): domain Eukaryota; kingdom Metazoa; phylum Chordata; class Mammalia; order Carnivora; family Phocidae; genus Neomonachus; species Neomonachus schauinslandi. The sequence goes on from NC_058412.1 coordinate 138,043,529, forward strand.
CTTGGTCCTGGGGTGTAGTACAGGCTCACTAGGTGTTTGTTGAATAAATGACTAAATTGCAGTGGAGCTGGGGGGTCCTGATAAGATAGAATTTTGTCGGGGTGCCTTGGTGGCTCAGTCAGGGAAGTGTCTGCCTTTAGCTCCGGTCATGATCCTGGGGTCCTGGGATTGAGTCCTGAATTAGGCTCCCTGCTCAGCAGGGAGCCTGCTTCTTCCTCTCCCTCTGCCTGCCACTCTCCCTGCTTGTTCGTACGCAAGCACGCTCTCTCTCTCTGTCAAATAAATAAAATCTTTTTTTTTTTTTAAAGATAGCGTTGGGGCTCCTGTGTGGCTCAGGTCATGATCCCAGGGTCCTGGGATCGAGCCCCGCGTCGGCTCCCTGCTCCGCGGGGAGCCTGCTTCTCCCTCTCCCACCCCCCTGCTTATGTTCCCTCTCTTGCTGTCAAATAAATAAATAAAATCTTTAAAAAAAGAATTTTGTCTAAGGTGGGAGTTGCTTCTAAAGTCAGGGAGTAAAATGAGCACGATATACACAGATACAAACACCCTTGAAAAATTCCTTAACTCTCTTATAAAGTACCCTGTACAGTTTTGGAATATATAATGCCGTAGGCAAACAATGTCTCATCCAATGAGGGCAGCCAGTTTTCCAGTCAAGAGACAGAAAGACCCCTGTGTCTTCTGGGGACTGGTGTCAAGCTTGATGACCAGTCTTTGCACAAGTGGAGAGGAGGCTCTTAGCCCTCAGTGGTGCTCTCGTGAGTCTCTGGGTGCTCTGTGAATAGCAGTTCAAACTACAGTATTCCTCAAATGAGGCTTATGATGATGTTGTGATTGGGTCGTTAGATCAGAGCATCCCTGTGCTGCAGATGTCCCTCCTGTGGGTGAGCAGAGTCTGTGCTAGACTTTCCTCCTGAAAATGACAAGACTAGGGCTCCCATGACAGGGGCCTCACTAAAATGGGGGTCACAGTACCTGCCCTGCCTGTCTGTTGGGGGAGTAGGGGGTGATAAGTGGAAAGGTGTCTCATCAACTCCTCCCTAAATATAAGTGACAGCAATGCTGGAAAATGGTAATAGTTCTATTTTATGAAAATGCTACCCCTAATTAAGAGAGGGAATGAACGCCTTTACTGTCCTGACACCAGAGCTGGCTCTCAAATAGTGACCTCCTCTGAAGAGGATTAGCAGCTGGTCTGTTATCGGTAGCTCGGGAAGATTTAAGGATTAGATTACCAAACAACCTTCAGTTTAGATTTTGCTTTTAATCATTCTTTGCATTGATTTTGTTTGAGTACATTGTATGTTTGCAAGCATATTGGTAGTTAACACTGAAATTGCAGAAATGGAGTATAGCATCTATCTAAAGAGAGAAGTATGTAGTGAGACCAGGTGTAGGATGTCACTCAAAATACCATCTTAATCTGTTTCCTCTTTTTTTTTTTTAAAGATTTTTTATTTTATTTTATTTTATTTTTAAAGATTTTATTTATTTATTTGAGACAGAGAGAATGAGAGAGACAGAGAGCACATGAGAGGGGGGAGGGTCAGAGGGAGAAGCAGGCTCCCTGCCGAGCAGGGAGCCCGATGCGGGACTCGATCCCGGGACTCCAGGATCATGACCTGAACCGAAGGCAGTCGCTTAACCAACTGAGCCACCCAGGCGCCCCAAAGATTTTTTATTTTTTATTAGAGAGTACAAGCAGGGGGAGCGGCAGGGAGAGGGAGAAGCAGGCTCCCCGCTCAGCAGGGAGCCCAACGCGGGACTGGATCCCAGGACCCTGGGATCATGACCTGGGCCAAAGGCAGACACTTAACCAACTGAGCCACCCAGGTGCCCCACTCTTTTTTTTTTTTTTAAGACCTGTCTATATAGGGGTGCCTGGGTGACTCAGTCGGTTGGGCATCTGACTCTTGATTTTGGCTCAGGTCATGATCTCAGGGTCCTGGGATAGAGCCCCACATCAGACTCCTCTCTCATCAGGGAATCTGCTGGAGATTCTCTTTCTCTCTCTCATATAAATATTTAAAAAAAAACAAAACCTATCCATTTAATTTTTAGAGAGAGAGTATGTGTGTGCGAAGGGGAGGGGCAGAGGGAGAGAGAATCCTTGAGCAGACTTCCCACTGAGCGCAGAACCCAACGTGGGGCTCCATCTCAGGACCCCAAGATCATGACCTGAGCTGAAACCGAGTCAGATCCTTAACCGACTGAGCCACCTAGGCACTAATCGGTTTCCTTTTTAAGGTCTGAACTGTATACATTAAAAGTTTACTTCATTCCAAAATCAGTCTATATTGTTCACGTATCTACATAAATGGTTTTTAAAGCTTAGTTCTGGGGGCATCCTGGGATCGATCCCTGTATCAGGCTCTCTGCTCAGCAGGGAGTCTGCTTCTCCCTCTCCCTCTCCCTCTCCCTCAGTGTGCGGGCATGCTCACTCTTTCTCAAATAAAATCTTTAAAAAATAAAAATAGAGGGGCGCTTGGGTGGCTCAGTTGTTAAGCGTCTACCTTCAGCTCAGGTCATGATCCCAGGATCCTGGGATCGAGCCCCGCATCGGGCTCCCTGCTCGGTGAGAGGCTGGCTTCTCCTTCCCACTCCCCCTGCTTGTGTTCTCTCTCTCTCTCACTGTCAAATAAAATCTTTCTAAAAAAAATAAATTAAAAAAGTAAAAATAGGAAAAAAACTTAGTTCTGTGGCAGAAACCCAACTAATATTTTTAAAAATTATGTGATATGAGTGATCAGTGAATATTCCTTGAATAGATGAGTGTGAATGAACCTTAATTGTCATCATGGGCTATTTGTAATTTTATTGTCTTTTTAACTTTTCTACATTTAATGTGTATCACTAGCAAATATGGTGGTTTACAAGATGAAATGTTTAGTCATTTGGTGTCTCTGTTGCTATGTTCTGAGGAATTCTGTGCCAATTGGTTATAAAGTTGCAGTCCTGGGAGTCAGAGGATTGGAATGCTGACTTGCCACCCCTATCAGCTGTGCCCCACCCTGGCTATCTCTGGGACGGCCAGCCCCTTTCTTAGAGAGCACTCCCTGCCCTGTGCCTCTGTTTTTGTCACTGGGTGGAGTGGAAATGTATAGTGAAACCAGCAGAACCCAAATCTCTTGTCAGTTTCGTGACTTTGCATTGGTTCAAGGGCTGGGGCTGGATTCAGACGGTCCCAGTAGAATGGCGGCGAGGGGTTTGGAAGTGCATAGCCCCAGCTAAGTTGCAGGCACTGGGCAGGGGTGGCCGGGCTCTGCAGAGCAAGCATGTGCTAGCACCTGGCTGTTTTTTTTCCTCTCTATTATTGGAAGGGATTAGCAGCATAGCAAATGTTTGATTTTTAGCTAGGCAGTCCCGTTGAATTTTCTTATTAAAGAGGAGTGTCTTTTGTGAGAGGGTGTTTCTCTAAGATAAATAATGAAAAATTTCTAGGTCAAAGAGTACAGACCTTATAATTTTGGCCATATATTACAAAGTTTATATTCTCTGTTGCAGTGTGTATCTTTTCCTCTTCACTCACATGAGATCTTAACATTTTATATTTTGGTGCTCATTAAGCTACTGCTATAGCGTTTGATAATGATATCTCAGAGTTGTTTTTTTTTTTTTTTTGGCCAGTTGCAGTAAATTGTGTTAAGAATTTAGTTATAAATAAAATGAGTTTAATTATAAAAGAACTTTTTTTTTTTAAGATTTTATTTATTTATTCATGAGAGATAGAGAGAGGCAGAGGCAGAGGGAGAAGCAGGCTCCCCGCGGAGCAGGGAGCCTGATGCGGGACTCGATCCTAGGACCCTGGGATCATGACCCGAGCTGAAGGCAGACGCTTAACCGACTGAGCCACCCAGGCGTCCCATAAAAGAACTTTTTAAAAAGTACGTAAAACCAATCAATATCTGTTTTTTAACTTAAAAAGAAGTATTCTGGGTAAAGATTTTTGCTGGATGTATTTATCTTGTACTTTGAATCATGAGGCTCCTCACGTCTAAATCTAAAGTTCAGAATTTTGAAATGGAATCCAGTGGTCCAGTTTTATTTTGAGATGAAACTAGAAAGTCTACAATTTAAGGATGACAATTATGTATGAAGTATTTCTTAACTCTTAACAACGTTGATACTGTTTGAAACAGTATGTTTTCTCATGGAATTCACTTAGAGGATCCCTCCCCCTACCCTCCAGTAGCAAACCCTCTGCTTGTGACTAGGCCGTTTTCCTTAATGCACAGCAGCCGTAATTCCCAGGACAGCCTTGCAAGGTAGCTGTTATCCAATTTTATAGATAAGGAAACTGACAGTTACATATTTACTCTAGTATAAAGGTGTGGTATTGAAGAATAAGCACAAATAATGCCATCACATGTTAGAATGACAGCATACACAGTTTACACCTTTTAAACTGTTGTTTCTGTTGGTGCTGTTCTCTGTTGCACCATCCTGCCTGGTTGGGTACGCCTACCTGATTGTTACCAACAGCATCCTTCTTCCTGGTGTGTGTCCTCCCACACTTGTTTCATGTGCCTCTGCTTTTTCTTTCAGAAAACTGTACCCGTGGAGGGGGCGCCTGGGGGGCTCAGATGGTTAAGCGTCTGCCTTCAGCTCGGTCATGATTCCAGGGTCCTGGGATCGGGTCCCACATAGGGCTCCCTGCTCAGTGGGGAGTCTGCTTCTCCCTCTGCCTGCCACTCTCCCTGCTTGTGCCCTCTCTGAAAAATAAATAAATAAGTAAAAATTTTAAAAAAATACAGAAGACCTGTCTTCAAGGCTTTGGCGGGGGGTGGGGGGCATCTAATGAGGTAAGGCTATAGTGAACTGTTCGCTCTTCTGCACCTGTGACCACCACCAACGAGGTGAGCTGTCCACCAGCTGGATGGTTATTCTAGGGTGAAGCCAGGACAAAGTCCACAGGCCCACTGCAGGGTGGAGCTTGTGGGTCTGATGAATTGACAGGTTTACCCATATCTGCCTTACAACACGCTGTGACTGTGTGACCAGTTTAAAATATGCCACAAGTAAAAGGTACAAATCACAGACCACTTAGGAAGATTTGCATATTTCTCCCAAACGACCACAGGTTCAAGAGTATGCCCATTAATACCTGTTTGCATTGCAGTCCACTGGCCTGAGTGAGGACAGGATGATGTTAACAGCTGGCTGGACAGACTGATGTACCTGGCTGTCAAGAGCCCCTCAGAGGATGTTACAGTTACCCTTTCCATGGGTTAAAAAAAAAATAGATTTTATTTATTTGAGAAAGAGAGGAGGAGCAGGGGGAGAGAGGCAGCAGGCAGAGGGAGAAGCAGGCTCCCCGCTGAGCAAGGAGCCCTATGTGGGACTCGATCCCAGGACCCGGGGATCAGGACCTGAGCTGAAGGCAGACGCTTAACCCACTGAGCCACCCAGGCATCCCAGGTTTTCTATATTTTTAAAAGGCAAATGACGGGGTGCCTGGGTGGCTCAGTGGGTTAAGCGACTGCTTTCGGCTCAGGTCATGATCCTGGAGTCCCTGGATCGAGTCCCGCATCGGGCTCCCTGCTCGGCGGGGAGTCTGCTTCGCCCTCTGACCCTATCCCCTCTCATGTGTTCTCTCTCTCTCATTCTCTCTCTCTCAAATAAATAAAATCTTTTAAAAAAATAAATAAATAAAAAATAAAAGGCAAATGACAAGGCAAATTAATAACATGGATTTTTTTTTTTAAGTTTAAGAGGTAAAATGAAAACACCTTGTACATCTAAAAAGTATGCAACAAGGGTGCCTGCTGAGCACAGAGCCTGATGCAGGGCTCGGTCTCACAACCCTAAGATCACAACCTGAGCTGAGACCCTGAGATCACGACCTGAGCCAAAATCAGGAGCTGGACGCTCAACCGACTCAGGCACCCAGGCGCCCCAACAGCATTGTAAACTTTGTCTATATATGTGTTTGGTTTTGTTTTAAAAATACAGTAAAGGATTTTAATGTAGTACCTTATTCAGGTGAGGCTTAATGCATAAGAAATTAAGTTATTTGTGCTTAGGGTAGGGACAGATTGCTCCCATTTGTGAAACAGGTAACTGAGAATCAAGTTTTACAGCACTTGGGGGTCAGACTTGGATTTGAATGGCAACGCCACCCATCCCCAGCAGAGTGACCTCAAGTAGGTTCCTCAGTGTTTCTGAGCCTTGGTCTTCTCTGTAGATTGGAGATCATACTAGTAATAACTAGTATTTATTGTGTACGAGGCACTATTACGAGCACTTCACACGAGCTAGGTCACAGACATACCAGCTAGACTATTTCCATTCCCATTGGACAGAGGGGAGGTGGAGATGTTGAGCAGCTTGCCCCAAGTTACGGAGCCCATGAGCGGCCGAGCCGAGTTCCAGCCCAGGCAGGGGACCTGAGCTGCCCTCCCACCACCCGCTGGACCAGGTGCCTGTCCAACAGACTTCTTGGGAATACCTGATGGTGTCCAAGGCATGTGTGCCTCTAAGTGCCTGCACGTGGTAAGCACTCCCGAAATTGTAGCTGCCGTGTTGGTATTACGGCAGTGATCGCAAGTTCTGCCACAGTTGTACCAGCTTTCTGTTGTGAGGTATGCACGTATATTTTCACACTCACTGCCTCTGACATCAGGCATCTCTTACAGTTGGGTTATCAGCACCGTGTACTTGGTTTCATTCTAGATTTGTTGGGATAGTTTGATTCTGATCATGGCTGCAGGAAGGGGTCACTCTGAAGCCATGTCCATCTTCATCAAAGGCTGGCCATCTCCCCAGGGGACTTTCACACTGGGCAGTAAGAATCACAGTGCAGGGAAGTCATGCCATTTCCAGCAGGTGTGTTTGGGGATGTGTTCCTCTTGGAGACACAGAAGACATTGGGCCTCATCTGTCGCATTTTATGAACTCTTAACCCACTGGGCTTTAGAAAATTCTTCCTGGTAGGCATTCGCTTGGTTTCCCAGCACTTTCTGCCATGATACAAAGTATCTCTGGGTTCTCAGGCTCTGCATGCTGATTCTTACACCCAGTCTGCAGAGAGCCTGGTGCCTACCTGGGTTGAAAAGTACCTGTGACTTTAATATCCCGAGATTTTAGGTGTTGTGAGGTTAAAACATCAACAACCAAAAATACCTAATTCTCATTACTTTTATGAGAAATATTTTGTCTTCCACTCTCTCGTTTCATGTTTAGATTTGGGAATATATTAAGGTTTTCTGGAAACTTTTGGTCATAAGTAATGGTTCTGCCCTAGAATCTTTTTCTCTAGCAGTGTGCGCAGAGGAGTACTTGCTGGCTCCAGGGCTGTGAGGGGTGGAAATGTCATGCTCTGGGTGCAGGAGTTCTAGCTGGTTTCAGGCTGCCTTCATACAGGGCATTAGAAGCTCTTCGTGCCGTGTTGCTGTCCGACTCCATGGCCTCACCTGGTGTCACCCAGATTCATTTCCCTGTTGTCTGCATCTCCAAGGATGAGTGGGCAGGACCAGAGGGCAGGGTCCGAAGTGGTGGGCATTTGTTAGAGGACAGATTCTCTCCCAAATTGGTCCATAAGTAACCTCCTTTCTGAGGAGTAAGTTTTTGGGAATGTTCAATTTTTACTCATTCATTTGTTCATTTATTTTTTAATCTCCTCATAGTTAAACACAGACTTATTGTGATTTTGCTCAACTTCTGACTTCCTTTTCCTTTTAACTTACTGTATCCCAAGCATCAGTTAACTAAAGAAAATCCTTACTTGGTTTCTGGACATAGTCATTACTGACAAAAATAATTCAACACACATTTACTGAATGCCCTGCCAGGACTTGGGGCAGTTGCTCAGTCTATAAGTTAGAAGGGCTTCAGGGGGGCTAGGTGTGTTCTTGTGTTTTGGCAGCCATCAGTTTTACTGTTTGGGAAACCCAAGATTCTGTGCAGGGGTGTGGCCCTGGGCTGTCTTTTCTGTTCTTCCTCAGTACCTGTCTGCTGTAGCCTGTGGCCATCAGTCTTGTTGCTTCCTCTCTTGTAAATCATGAGGGCAGGACGTTCACTTTCTTTAGTATAGGAATACACGGACACTGTTCTTTGTAACCAAGTGTAGGGCTCATTGTGGGGAGCATGCTATTCTTCCTGTGCCTTAGATTTAAACCCATTCCCTCTCTTGTGCTTTGATGATTGGTGGGGAGGTTGTCCTTAAAGAAGTGACCGTTTTACTCTTTCTGTTCTCTTTGTTTTAAGGCTCAGCATCATTGTTGCTTTTTATTCTTCTTAGAATTAAGGAGGAGAGGTAAAATCTTTTGGGGTTCCTATATTTCCAGTGACTTTAGGAATTCTTTACATTGGAAATTCATTTTCAGTTAGGAATAAATATAGAAGACTCTGTGACATTGGCATCATCTCTTGTTTTCCACATTTGTTGACTCTTGCTTAGAATTTCTTTGAATATATAAATGGAGTTAATTGGTGCCAATTCTATTCTGCAGTATATTGATTTTTTTTTCCTTTCAGAATAGATAACAAATTCAGAGTCAGACATTCAGACCATTGTTTTTCTGAGCCTCTTCACTGGGTTTCTGAGTCTGTCCCAGCACTGGTGGTGCGGGCCCTCCCTTGCCTGAGGTAGGTGCTCCAGACCCACCTGCTTCTTGAATGTTCTTTAGCAGATAGATTACTGCCTGGTGCATCAAAGATCTTAGAGGAAAATTCCTGGTCTTTGGAACATCCATTCTATTCCTTTTCTTTTTTTTTTAAGATGTTATTTGAGAGAGGGACAGAGCACGTGCGCATGTTGGGGTTGGGGAGGGAGGCAGAGGGAGAGGGACAGGCAGACTCCACGGGGCTGAGATCATAACCCGAAGCTGAAGCCAAGAGTTGAATGCTCAACCGACTGAGCCATCCAGGCACCCCTATTGTATTTTATTCTTTAGTATTTTTATTTTTAGCAGTTTTTCTTCTGTAGGTTTCGGTCCGAGTGCATGAGGCAACGCAGCAGTACCCTTCCCAGACTTCACCCTTCCTTCCCAGAGGTGTTTGCTGGTGGTCACCCCTCACTCTCATGCTGTGGCACGCCACACCACTGTCTGCCGACTGGTCACCTCGCGAATTACCTGTACCTTCCATCCTGATCAAGGCAGCAGCACCTTTACCTCCTGTCCCCACTCTTGGCAGTTCCTGTGTGCTCACCGTTGTGACTTTGTCTTGCTCCATCAACAACATGTGTTGTCTGTCATCTCCTTAACCTGAGGATGTCAATGCTTCTTCCTGTCCTTCTCATCTTACTCCAACTTGTGTTGTCTGTCCTTTTACCTTTATGCTGTCAAGGTGTGACCATAAAGTTCTTGTCTGTAAGTTTATCTTTGAAAATCATAAAATGGTTATGTTATTTCCACTTGTGAAAACAATGTTTACTATAGAGCCAGGGTCCTGTTCTCTGTTACGTGTTCTTTCCAGAGTAGTGTCAGCTCTCTGTCAGGGTTCCAAATAGCTTTTTTTTTTTTTTAACACTATTTACCTTTTTCTTGGCTTCTATATTTTCAGATTCCCATCATATGGTGCATTATCTCTGTGGCCTGGAACTTTTATTTGGGCACTCTGTCTTCCTGCCCCTAGCCAGACAGTGGCTCCTGAGGCTGCCGGTCCAGCCACGATCCCTGTTTGACCCACCGTAGAAAGAGAGGCTGGAGAGTGCTGCGTGGCAGCCACAGAGGCCTCTGCATCTGGGAGGGGTATCCCCAGAGAGAGTGAGAAAGAAGCCCGTGGTGCGGTTTCATACTTCTTCATGCCTTCATTGCTGAACCAACAGCACCTGGTCTGCAGGCCATAAAGCCTCGGCTTGGGGGACACAGCTCTACACACTGAGGAGGTGTGGCTCATGGGGCTTACCTTGCGATTGCTTTTCAGGTCCTCCTTGTCCTCAAACCAGGTGCTTGTATTAAAACACACTTGTTTTCGGTAGCATTATCTAATGGTGTGTGTGGAAATAGCAAAGAATTTATAGCTTTTGTAAAGTGAGGCTGCCTCACATAATTTCGGAGGTTTTTGAATAAAGTATGCTGATAATGGAACAAAATAGGGAGCCCCCCAAATAGACTTCACATGTGGAGTTTTACAGTAAGCCGGAGGCATCCTGCAGGTCTTGGGGAAAGACAGGCCATTTGCGGGGGGGGGGGTTCTGGGGGCTCTGGGTGAAGCTGGTCTTTGTCTCCTGCCATGCTCATATTAACTCCAGATGAAGCAGACTACCTGTGGATGAAAACCTTTAGAAGAAAATACAGGAGAATTTACTTTTGGCTTTGGGATTGAGAAGGACTTTTGAACAAAAGCAGAAAGGAAACATATCATCAGTTTGCAAAGATTTGATACATTCAGTTACATAAAATTAGGAATTTGTGAGATCTCTTGCACAACAGCGTGTATAGAGTTAATAGCACTGAAGTGTGCACTGAAAAATGGTTAAGATGGTAAATTTTGTTTTTTTACCACAATAGAAAAATTTAAGGACTTATGTTCATCAAAAGACACCATGGTAAGTGAAAAGACCTGTGAACTAGGAGAAGATTTTTGTTGCGTTTGTAGCGGGTAGATGATTGGTGTCCTGGAGACAGATGCCGTAGCCCCTCGGGTACTGACCACAGTCCCACCGCCATCGGGCAGACAGAAAGCACTGCCCTCTGCGGTGCACACGGGGTGAGGACTCAGGCCGAGCAAGGCACCGTTCTGCCCGGTAGATGGGTGCAAACTCAGAAGCCTGGCAGTGCCCATCACTTTGGGGGGGGCAGTGGCAGGTAGGGTGCTGAGTGGTGCGGTCCTCTGGGGGCAGGTGGCGTACCTCACCCAGTAGAGACTGCCAGTTCCCTGGGACCCTAAGTTCCACTTCCAGGTATACTCCGAGCAGCAGTTCTTCATAAATGGTTGTGGTGAAGGACCAGATTTTCTTTAATTTCCAGTCTGTCAAACACTGATAATACTTTTGTGAACTACAATGAAAATGACTAACTAGAAAAGTAAATGACAAACAAAACATAAAATACAAGCCCAGATTTTTTCTTCTCTTTTATTTTTTAAATGAACATACAGTAAACTAGACACCACCCTTTTTTTTGGATGTACTGTTCTCTGGGTTTAATACATACAAATTTGTGTAACCATCACATCCTCTTCCCGGCCCCTTCTGAGGAACCAAAGCATGTAACCTTTGAGACTGTCTCTTGCACTCAGCATCCTGTCCTTGGGAGTCATCTAAGTTGTGTACAGAGTGCTTTGTTCCTTTTTATTAGAAACTTTCAAGCTCTTTTTCTGTAGTGGCTGCCCCATTTTGTGTCCCACCAGCAGTGTGAGGGTTCTAGTCATTGCTCACCCTCATCAACCCTCCCTGTGGTCTGGTTATTTTTTTTAGCCATTCTCATAGGTGTGTAGTAATGCTGTAGTTTTAATTTGCTTTTCCCAAATGAATAAAGACATTGAGTATCTTTTCCTGTGCTTAGTTGCTGTTGCTGTAGCAGTTTGTGAACTCTTGCTGTGGAGTTTCGCAAATACCACTAAGCCTGAGCCCGCCGGCACTAATGTAAAAAAATTTGCACACCAGGATTTGCTCAGGAATGTTCAGAGCAGCATTATGATAGCAAAACCTGGGAATGTCCCCAGCATCCTTCAGTGGAAGAATGGATTGATAGGTTGTGTGGTCTGTTTACAAACTGGAGTTTATCCAGTACTGGAAATGAAGTATGACTACATCCAGCGATGTGGGTGGGTCCTAGAGACATACTGAGTTTCAAAAGCAACCTAGAAGGTTGCATATAGTGTTAGGACATTTTTTTTTTTTTAACTTTTTTTTTTTTTTTTAAAGATTTTATTTATTTATTTGAGAGAGAGAGACTGAGAGAGAGAGCACATGAGAGGGGGGAGGGTTGGGAGGGTCAGAGGGAGAAGCAGACTCCCTGCCGAGCAGGGAGCCCGATGCGGGACTCGATCCAGGGACTCCAGGATCATGACCTGAGCCGAAGGCAGTCGCCCAACCAACTGAGCCACCCAGGTGCCCCGGACATTTTTTTTTTAAGTTCAAAAAGTTGAAACTAAATAATGTTTAGGGAAAAACATATGAGGTAATATTTTAAAGTAAGAGAATCAAACATTAATTCAGGGTAATAAATATGGGAAGAACACAGGAAGCTTCAAGATTGTTAGTAATTTTCAAGTTTTTAATTTGAAGGATGGGATTGTGGTGTTTATCACTATGCATTATAAGTTATATATTCCCCAGGTGCCTGGGTGGCTCATTCGGCTAAGTATCCCACTCTTGATCACAGCTCAGGTCTTGATCTCAGGGTCATGAGTTCAAGTCCCACATTAGGCTCCACACCAGGCGTACAGCCAACTTAAAATATATGTGTGTGTGTGTGTGTTCTATATATTATTCCATTCTGTGTATCAAATATTACATAAAAAATACTTAGAACAAAAATAGCTTTCCTTTTAAGATGTTTTCAAATCTGTTCTTCCAAAGTTGGCACGTGCTTCGATTTTTCCCCTAGCAGTAGGTTGAATTCAATAGCAGCTTTTTAAAACGTGTGCTGCATGCAGAGACCACATCTGAGAATACAGGAGTCCAAATACTCGGCTCTTTTCCCTAAAGGTCTCTAAGTCTTTTAAGGAGCATAGACAGGACCTGTGAGATTGGGGATTTTTGTCTCTTTTGTTAATTTTGTTCACTGATAAATCTCCATCTTTGAGAACAGCATGGCATGCGGCAGGTGCTCTATAAACATCAGTTGAACAAATGAACAACACAGACACCTGCTCAAAGCCCAGGATGGCTCCCCAGGACACGATAGGACTCTGTTGTTTGTACTGGGAGCAGTGGCCAGGAAAGGGTTCCCAGAGCCAGGGATGTCTCTGCAGAGCTCTGGGGTCCAAATAGGAGCTCTCCACATCAAAGGAAGCAGGGCATTGCTTTAGGAGAGCCCAGGTGTTCGTGTGTGACAGTACTGTGTCTGCCTAGGACAAGCGGTCCTGCCAGTCATGCCCCGAGACCCAGTGTACACGGTGGTGGGAAGATGCTGGTAGTGGGCAGGCCAGGGAGCTGGGATTTGGTGCTGCAGCCTGTGGGGTGTCAGAGAAGGACCTGAGAGATGTGATGGGAGCAGAGCTGTACATCACAGACTCACCCTAGCAGCGGCGAGGGAGGACAGACTGAGGAGGACAGACCATGTGTCTTCCAGAAAACCCTCCCTCTTCCCAGGTTTCTGCCTCTTGTGCCTGGTGATCTCTGACCATTTTAGAGCTCATTGTTCCCTGCTTGTGTGTGTATGTACCTTCTTGTCTGCCCAGCCCTTGGGTTCCTTCTAGCAGCACAAACCAGGATGTACTGCAAGGAGGCAAAATTGGCCCCTTTCTTTGTTTTTAAAGACATGATGTTACTAAAGAAGATCCAGCCCAGAGATTGTGGTTTAACCTTCCTGGAGTGAAGACTGGGAGCAGACTTCTGACAGCAGTTCATAAATTACAACAAGTGTAGTTCAGGTAGGCGTGGCTGCTCTCCAGACGTTGAGTGTGGGTCTCAGGGATGCCTTGAAACGGGTAAGAACAAGTTTAGGAAGAACAACAGGACGCGGTGTTGCTTCAGACAGCGGGGGGTAAATTCCCACATCATCACCCCATGGAAATATAAAGACATCTGGAAGGACTGAACCCAGTGAACACTGCTCACTGAATCAGCAGAGCTGGGATGTCATCGCATCTCAAGGCTGGCGATGCTTCCGCGGGACCAGGGCCTGGAGACACCAAAGGGAATGAGAGGGGAGCAGAGGCAAGAAACTGGCAACCCATGCTGGGGGTAGAAGTGTCAGCAGCTACAAAACCAGTGTTCTCCCTCAGTTTGTAGTGTAGGGTAATGTGTTTCAGGTGACCTGTTTCCTGTATTGGAAGAGTGTCTCTTTTTTTTTTTTTTTATAATGAGAGCACATTTTACTTTTTTTTTTTTAAAGATTTTATTTATTTGAGAGAGAGAGAGAGAGCTCATGAGAGGGGGGAGGGTTATAGAGGGAGAAGCAGACTCCCCGCTGAGCAGGGAGCCCGACGCGGGGCTCGATCCCGGGACTCCAGGATCATGACCTGAGCCGAAGGCAGTCGCTTAACCGACTGAGCCACCCAGGCGCCCTGTTATTTCTTTTTTTATTTGAGAGAGAGAATGAGAGAGAGAGAGCACATGAGAGGGGGGAGGGTCAGAGGGAGAAGCAGACCCCCTGCTGAGCAGGGAGCCCGATGTGGGACTCGATCCCGGGACTCCAGGATCATGACCTGAGCCGAAGGCAGTCGCCCAACCGGCTGAGCCACCCAGGCGCCCTATTTTTATTTTTTTTAAAGATTTTATTTATTTGAGAGAGAGAGAGAGAGCTCATGAGAGGGGGGAGGGTTATAGAGGGAGAAGCAGACTGCCCGCTGAGCAGGGACCCCAATGCGGGACTCGATCCCGGGACTCCAGGATCATGACCTGAGCCGAAGGCAGTCGCTTAACCGACTGAGCCATCCAGGCGCCCGGAAGAGTGTCTCTTCTAATCACTGAGGTATACCTGCTCATTATAGAAAAGACGGACAATAAAGTATTAAGACAATAACTTTTCTCAAAAGATGAATTTAGTGATTAAAAACCCACAAAACTTCATTTTTTTCTCTCCTTAACTGTTTTCTCTCATGTGGCATTCCACAACCTTTCTGTCTGCCTTTCTCGATGCATTTGCCAATATCACATACATTAAGAATGAAATAAGGTCCTTCCATTTACAGTTTGTCTTTTAGTTACAAGACTGCTCCCCCTGAACAGGAGCCTTCGAGAGTACATGCTGCCTGCGATGGTTAGTTTCTAATTAGAACACAAGCTTTTGAAATGTGTGTGAAGTAGTGTAGAAATTTAATAGTTTTCATGCTTAGAAAGCATCTGTTTCATCTTCTGACTCAAAATATAAAATAGCAATTTGAGTAATATTCACGGCAGCTACTTTTTCCCTTAAAGGGCCAGACAGTAAGTATTTTTGGGCTTTGTGGTTACACAGCCTCTGTTGAGAACAGCATAGACGAAACAAGGGAAAGGATGTGGCTGTGTCCCAGTGAGAGTTTGTGAGAATAGGCAGCTGGTTCTGGGTGATTGGAGAATTTTATGTTCCGTTTAATTTTCTTATAATATCTAATTCGCTTTGAGAACAAATAACTTTAATTACAGATTGCTTTTTTTTTTTTTTTTTTAAAGATTTATTTATTTGAGAGAGAGAATGAGAGAGAGAGAGAGAGCACATGAGAGGGAGGAGGGTCAGAGGGAGAAGCAGACTCCCCGCCGAGCAGGGAGCCCGATGCGGGACTCGATCCCGGGACTCCAGGATCATGACCTGAGCCGAAGGCAGTCGCTTAACCAACTGAGCCACCCAGGCGCCCTACAGATTGCTTTTTAAATGCAGGTAAAATTAGGGGCATCTGGGTGGCTCAGTCATTAAGCGTCTGCCTTCAGCTCAGGTCATGATCCCAGGGTCCTGGGAGCGAGCCCCGCATTGGGCTCCCTGCTCAGTGGGGAGCCTGCTTCTCCCTCTCCCACTCCCCCTGCTTGTGTTCCTGCTCTCGCTGTGTCTCTCTCTGTCAAATGAATAAATAAAATCTTCAAGAAAAATAAAAAAATAAATGCAGGTGAAATTGACATACAGTTAAATGCACAGATCTTAGTAAATTTCATTGAGTTTTGGTGTAGGTACACACTTGTGAAATCACTACCCCAGTTTAAGTTAGAGTATTTCTGTTATCCTGGAAGGCTCCCCTCCGTGCCCTCAAACAAGCACCTTTCTGGTTTATATCACAATAGATTGTCCTGTTTTTATTAATCTTTCAGTAAATGGGATCATTTTGGGTCTAGCTTGTTTGTCTTACATAATGCGTTTCAGGGTTTTATTGCTTGTGTCCATATGTTACCCTTTTTTTATTGGTGAGTAGTGTCCTATATAGAATCGACCAAGCCGTGATCAGTCCTTTGTTGCTGGCTGTTTGTGTTGTCCACTCGTCTTAGAGCTGATGTGGTATCACTTCATGCTCAGGGGAGGAGCCCTGAAGGCCTCCAGGCACACCCCTCCCTGCCCTGCTCTCCTTGAACACATACATGTCCTGTGTGTTACATCTTACATTATAAACCCCATAAGCCAGTGTTGGTAACTTTTGCTTTCACCACTTCGATGTATTTTCTTAAAACAAGAAGGAAGAAATTGTCCTTGACCTTCATTCCTTCCTGAAGATGCTGGTTTCTGTTACCATTTCCCTGCAGCCTCAGTAACTCTTTGGCATTTATTGTAATTTAGGTCTTCTTCATGGGTTCTTTTAGTCTCTTTTTCTAAAAATGTCTTCATTTCACCTTTGTTTCTGAGGGATGTTTTTGCTGCACATAGAATTCTGGTTTGACGGGTTTTTTATCTCAGCACTTTAGGGATGTGCGCCACTGCCTTCTGGTTTCCATGATTTCTGATGAGAAGCATGGAATTCAGATGATTGTTCTCCATGTGATAATGTCAGTTTTCTCTGTTTACAAGATCTCCTGATCTTTGGTTTTTAGCAGTTTGATTATAATGTGCATAGCCATGGTTTTCTTCATATTAATTTTATACCCTGCAGCCAGAATAATCTTAAAACATAAACAAGCTGCTTCTGTTGCCTGTTCCCATAAAACTGTGTTCTTGGGGGAATTGTGCTCACTGATTGGGTGTCCTTCACTGAACTCACTGCCCGCTCTCAGATTGTATCCCCTGTTCCTCGCAGTGTTCCCAGTGCCTGGCATGTGGGAGGACTCAGTAAATATTTTCAAATAAGTGATCATGGAGATGATAAATGCCACATGAGCCAGACTTGTGTCCTGTGAATGAAGTTAACGGTCATTGACGCCCCAGCAGGGCACATGGAAGCGGTCTTTATCCCTTAGGTAGGGAAATACCCTGTCCTGTGCCAACAGACGTAACTATTGACAGTAATGGGAGACAGACAGGTAGGGCATCTTCAAGAACACGTGTATTTGATGCAGTTAGTGGACTTTGCTCTTAGCATTGGAGAAACGTGCAAAATATGGGATCTTGTTTCTGTGTTCTTTGATACGAAATAGCATAAGGATAGTTGTTCCATATTACATGATCATTTAAATTTAATTAAATTTCCAGTTGAGGGCGCCTGGGTGGCTCAGTTGGTTGGGCGACTGCCTTCGGCTCAGGTCATGATCCCGGAGTCCCGGGATCGAGTCCCGCTTCGGGCTCCCTGCTCGGCGGGGGGTCTGCTTCTCCCTCTGACCCTCCCCCCTCTCATGTGCTCTCTCTCTCTCTCATTCTCTCTCTCAAATAAATAAATAAAATCTTTAAAAAAAAAAAAATTCTCGGGGCGCCTGGGTGGCTCAGTTGGTTGGGCGACTGCCTTCAGCTCAGGTCATGATCCTGGAGTCCCGGGATCGAGTCCCGCTTCGGGCTCCCTGCTCGGCGGGGAGTCTGCCTCTCTCTCTGACCCTCCCCGCTCTCATGCTCTCTGTATCTCATTCTCTCTGTCTCAAATAAATAAATAAAATCTTTAAAAAAAAAAAAATTTCCAGTTGAAAAAAACCCATAGAATATGTTGATGGTGTGTGACCAGAGGGTCATGCATTCGCATGATTTCATTACTTCATTAACTGAAGTAAGAAGAATGAACTGATGAGGGATGACGTTGACTTCTCTTGGATGGTTTCTGTTGAAAATGCCTTCACCTTGGGGCGCCTGGGTGGCTCAGTCGGTTAAGCGTCAGACTCCTGATTTCAGCTCAGGTCCTGATCTCAGTCTTGGGGCTCTGTGCTCAGCAGGAGCCTCCTTCTGTCCTTCTCTCTCTGCCTCTCCCTCCCAACCCGGCTCCCCTGTGTGCCCATTCTCTCTCTCTCTCTCAAATAAATAAATCTACCTGTTCTCTCTCTCTCTCTCTCTCTCAAATAAATAAATCTACCTGTTCTCTCTCTCTCTCTCTCTCAAATAAATCTTTAAAAACACAACAACAAAACTGTTCAAAGAAAAAATGCCTTCACCTCTCCCACAGCTTTTCCAGCCATTTTTATGTGAATAAGAGGGCACTCTTGCTACTTACTGTCTGCCCTGTAATTGCTTCATGTTGCAATGGATTTCTTTGAATTATTCCATCTTCATTGAAAATGTATATTCAGAACATTTCTCCTTTATGTCACCTGGTATGTGCCTTTATCTTTGTTTTGTATTTGTGTAGAGTTAATTTTGAGGAATAAAAAAAGTGTCACAGTAACTAAGCCTACACTTGTTCACGGTATATAAACATAAGGGACCCTCTGCAAAGACCTAACTTCCTTAAATAATTCACAGGAAAGCCATTACTTGACCTCTGGGGCGAGGGTTGCACCTGCTTCTGTAATTAAGTCAGGTTTTATTGGAGCACAGCTGCACCCAGGCCTTTACACACTGTGTGCTTTCCTGCTTCAAAGGCAGAGCTAAAAACTGGGGACCCAGCCATGGAGACTGGCCCACGAGACTGAAATATTTACTATCTTGCCCTTTAAAAAAAAGCTTTCCGGGACGCCTGGGTGGCTCAGTTGGTTGGGCGACTGCCTTCAGCTCAGGTCATGATCCTGGAGTCCCGCATCGGGCTCCCTGCTCGGCAGGGAGTCTGCTTCTCCCTCTGACCCTCCCCCCTCTCATGTGCTCTCTTTCAAATAAATAAATAAAATCTTAAAAAAAAAAAAAAAAAAGCTTGCCGGGACGCCTGGGTGGCTCAGTCGGTTAAGCGTCTGCCTTCGGCTTAGGTCATGGTCCCAGGGTCCTGGGATCGAGTCCCGCATCGGGCTCCCTGCTCTGCTGGGAGCCTGCTTCTCCCTCTGCCTCTGTCTCTCATGAATAAATAAATAAAATCTTAAATAAATAAATAAATAAATAAAAGCTTGCCAGTGTGTGCTCTAGAGTAGACAATCCTTGGAAGAATAACACTAAAGTAAACCTGAGTGGTAATGTTCTCCCCCTTTCTGGTGTGTAAGTACTTGGCTTTGATACAGTTAAATTAGGCCTGAGCTGTGAGGCCCCCTGCTGTGCTGTCATTTCATTAAAATAGAAAGGAGGTTAGTTTTTAACTCTCAGGTATTTCCCAGAAACAGCCAGATAGTACCTTCCAAAGACATTCGCATAGTCTTTTAAGTAGAAGCATTTGTTTCACTTTCCTCTGAATTTGGCATACAGAAAAATCAAGGGGACGCTGATGAAATTGCTGCCCCCTCAGCACCAGCAGACCCACCCACACCCTGAATGAGGGAGGCCATAGGCGGCGTCAGGCTCTGGTGTGGACGGTGCTTGTGGCCCTGGTGGGGCTGACAGGGACTCCGCACACTCTCTCCCCACTTGGGTCCTGATCTTGTTGATTTGGGTTTGTGATGTTTATGTTCATCAGACTTGTTCCCACAGCTCCCATTGCTCTTTAGGCTTGTTCTTGGATTTCTGTGGCTTCAGCACCTTCCCACAGACCCGTTACCCCTGGTTTCCATTCTTGACTGCTGCCTTTCGGTTTATGTCTTCGCTGGCTGGGTGTTTCAACAGATTGTTTTTTCTAGAAGCTCCTTGTTCCATAAGTTCTCGTGTCTGTGTGAACATTAGTCTTTGCTTCCATCTGTGGAGACTTTGCCTGATTATAACATTATTGGGTCAGAAATGTTGAGGTGTAGCTCCGCTAACATACTGTGCTACTCGAGGAACAAGGGAGAAAACTGCCAGTCACGTGACTCCGGATGCTTTATAACTTCGTTTTTAATCTCTGGGTTTGAGGAGATACTTTTTTTTTTTTAAAGATTTTATTTATTTATTCATGAGAGACAGAGGGAGAAGCAGGCTCCCTGGAGCAGGGAGCCTGACACGGGGCTCCATCCCAGGACCCCAGGATCATGACCTGAGCCAAAGGCAGACGCTTAACCGACTGAGTCACCCCGGCGCCCTAAGATACGATTTTGTATTAAGCAAGTATTAGCCTTTAGAAAAGTTTGTATATAGTTACTGGCAATCCATTGAAACTAAGAAAATTTATTCTAAATTAATTCTGTGGGTTTTTCTTAGGATGATTCTGAGACTAGGAAATTTTTGACATTCAGTGCAGTAACTTCTGTGAAATCTGGCATACAGACTTTTAAGTAGTACTGGTGATTCATAATTTAAAATGTGACAGTTTTACAGGGTGAGACTTTTTCTTTAGTCAAATTAAGTAGCTGACTGCATACAGGCATATCTCAGTTATGGTGGGCTTGGTTCCAGGAAAACTGCAGGAAAGCAAATATCCCAATAGCGTGAGTCAAATGAATTTTTGGTTTCCCAGTGCATATAAAAATGAGGTTTATGCTATACTATTGTTTGATAAGTGTGGCATAGTATTACGTGTAAAAAAAAATACATACCTTAATTTTAAAATACTTATTGCTAAAAAAATGCTAACCATCTTCTGAGCTTTTGAGTCAGAATCACTGATCACAGATCAGCACGACAAATATACTAACAATGAAAACGTTTGAAACACTGCAAGAATTACCAGAATGTGACACAGAGACACAAAGTGAGCAAATGCTGTCGAAAAAGAGACTAGCTTGACACAAGTTTGCCAAGAATCTTCAGTTTGTTGGAATAAAAGCATTATCTGGAAAGTGCAGTATGAAGAGGTATGGCTATCGTTGGTTATTTTCACAGAACAGACATAAAAGTGTTAGCTATTGATGTTTTTCTGTGGATGGGGTCTAGAAGCCAACTATTTAGTAGGCATTGGGTAACAATAAAAACAAAGAAATTACTTAGGGTAGTAATTTGATCATGCTGCGGCACTTCAGTCTTGGACCAGCTGGAGAACACTTGGCTACAGCATCAGTACAGATGCGTGCTTCTGACTGAGGGTCTCTTGGCTCTGTTGGCTCTGTGCTCCCTGGTCCTGTGAGGTCCACAGATGAAGGAGGAGGCTCAGAGCACTGTGGGACCTTGCCCAAGGTCTCACAGCTGGAAACTTTCAGAGCTGGGCTTAGAATCCTCACTTCCTGATTCCAAAACCCATGCTCTCTCTTGGATGCCAGGGAGACTTGTTTTATTACCTGCCCCTCAGCAGCACCATCATCCCTTAGGCTTAGAGGCAGGGTGGTTTACTTGGTGTCTCTAGGTCAAAGGGTGATGCCCTTGGGTTTGGGTTCACATCCTGACGTCACCTGTCTGTGCTTCTGTCTCTGCATCAGTGATATGACTGCCATGGAACCTGCCTGGTGAGGGGAGGGGAAGCCTGAGCCCCATGGACTGCCACTCAAGGAACCCAGTTGAGTGGTCCAGGTCGGCCGTGGCATGGAGGGGCCTGGCCCATGGTGGCTGTCCACCCCTGCACCCTCCTCCTTTCCATTGTGAGCATTAACCTTTGCGTTCTGTGTTGTCATTGGGCATGAAGAGAGAAGTGGAACCCTGCCTCCCGTGGGTGTGTGGAGGGGCTGCTCTTGGGTCTCCTCCTTTCTTTTTCTTTTTTTTTTTAGATTTTATTTATTTGTCAGAGAGAGAAAGCACAAGTAGGGGAAGCATCAGGCAGAGGGAGAGGGAGAAGCAGGCTCCCCGCGGAGCAGGGAGCCCGATGCGGGACTCGATCCCAGGACCCTGGGACCATGACCTGAGCCGAAGGCAGACAGGCGCCCCCTCCTGCCTTCGTGTCTTCTGATGCAGGCCCAGATGACACCGGTCTTTTTTATCCCAGGGTTCCCTCTTTCCTCACTTCCTTCCTCGTTCTGTTGAAGTGTGTCCTCAGATAGTTGTTTATTTTAGAAGGTGGGAGCACTGCTTGTCCCAGACTCTTACATTTGTGTATTCTTGTGACCTTGCACTTGGTTGATAATAGAATTCTAGGCTGCAAATCTTTTCATCTTAGAATATGAAACTTTTTTGTGTTGGGAAGTTCTCAGTCTTGACCAGAATGTTTAAGTGCAGCCCTGGTACTTGATGGCACTTTTCAGTTTGCACACTTCTGTTTTCTTTCAGCTCTAGTTTTGTTTTCTTTTGTTTTTAATGGACTTTCCCCTTGTTTGGCTGTATTCCTTACCTTTTGCATTCCTGCTAGACCAATTTTTCTCCTCTTGTTTTCTTTTTGCTGGTTCTAAGATACTTCCTGAATTGTAACTTCTCTCTGCACTGTGGGCTTCATCCACTTGAGTTGTGTTGCCCTCTTGTGCTTAGTTTATACCTTCCTGCTCAGACAGTCATTGCCGATCCTACTCTTCTGTGCTTGCTCTCCTTCACAGTTTACTTTTTGTCCACAGTTTCTTTTAATTTTATATAAATAGTAGCCTTCAACCTCTAAAGATATCAGAACTTAAAAGCTTGACATTTGGGGCGCCTGGGTGGCTCAGTCAGTGAAGCATCTGCCTCAACTCAGGTCATGATCTCAGGGTCCTAGGATCGAGTCCCTCATCGGGCTCCTTGCTCAGCAGAGAGTCTGCTTCTCCCTCTGCCTGACGCTCCCCCTGCTTGTGCTCTCTCTCTCACTCTCTCTGACAAATAAAATCTTAAAAAAAAAAAACCCTTGCCATTTTTCCTCTGGGGTCACCAACTCTTTTTTGTACTTTGTTTCCTACTTGATAGACTTTTTTTTTCTTTTAGCAGCTTTAGGTTACAGAGAGAGAGAGAGACAGAGCATGAGCATGAGCAGGGGGAGCAGCAGACTCCCTGCTGAGCAGGGAGCCGGACATGGGACTGACACAGGACTCGATCCCAGGACCCTGAGATCATGACCTGAGCTGAAGGCAGACGCTTTCCAACTGAGCCCCCCCCAGGCGCCCCAGTATTGATACATTATTAACCAGAGTCCATAGTTTACCTTAGCAGTCACTCTTGGTATTGCATGTTCTGTGTGATCTTTGACAAACATAATCACTGTAGTGTCACACAGAGTAGTTTCATCCCCTAAAAATCCCCTGTGCTCCTCCTCTTAATCCCTGCCTCCTCCAACCCCTGGCAACCACCACTCTCTTTACTGTCCCTGGAGTTTTGCCTTTTCCAGAATGTCATAGAGAGGGAATCACACATTGTGCAGTCTTTTCTCGGCTCAGTAGCTCATTTCTTTCCAGCATGAAGAATATCCACTGTCCACATGGACAGTTTATGCAGTCACTCACTGAAGGACATCTTAGTTGCTCCTGAGTTTTGGTAATTATGAACACATTAACTTATTTTTAAGTAGTACTAGCCTGTAGTCACATAATCATTAAATCAGTATTGAATTTAGAAATTAAGTCCATCCCCTCATTTTTCACATGGTTGACTTCGGGGCAGTATCTGCAAGTGTGTGATGGGGCTGGGCGCTGCCTTAGGCCCATCGTGCTCCCTTCACAGAAGCAGACATAATGCGGAGATTGGAAGCCCTTTTGTTAGCAGCGTCACTGTATTTCCTGGAAAGGTTGTTTATTTATTATTTTTTGTTAACTTCAAGCAGCAGGAAAGAGAATTTAGCTAGTCACAACTTGTGACAGTGTGTCTTTTTAGAGAACCAGAGGGCAGACACACGTTTAGTGTGGTTGATCCCTGAACTTGAAATCAGCAGTGGCGTCTGGGCCTGCTTCTGTGACTAATTATTTGTGTATTTTGGTAAATCATTTTGCATGTCTGGGCTTCCCTTTGATCTTCTGGGAGGTGAAGGAATTGGGCTAGGACCGGATGTCTGAGGTTCTCTTTTCCCACTGCTTTCTTGCTTCTGGCTTTGCTAGATCTAGCCTTTATTGCTGGTAACAGTATGCTATGTTATCTCTAGTTATAGCTTCTTTGAATGGTCTAAACCAACCAAGTAACTTGAATTAGTCTAGTAATGAGCTGTTAATTGCAATTTTTTTTTTAAAGATTTTTTATTTATTTATCTGAGAGAGAGAATGGGAGACAGAGAGCATGAGAGGGGGAGGGTCAGAGGGAGAAGCAGACTCCCTGCCGAGCAGGGAGTCCGATGCGGGACTCGATCCCGGGACTCCAGGATCATGACCTGAGCCGAAGGCAGTTGCTTAACCAACTGAGCCACCCAGGCGCCCCCTGTTAATTGCAATTTTAATTAAGATGATTATAAAGTCACACGTAGTTATAAGAAATCACAACACTTTGCCTGGTTTTTCCCAACGGTGACTTTTGCCAAACTGTAGTTTACTATCCTAACCAGGATACTGATGTTGATACAACCTACCAATCTTAGATCTCCCCATCTTTACTTGTACTTACTGGTGTGGGCGTGGTGATCTCCGTAGGGCCGTAGCATCTGCGTAGGTGTGCGTGTCCACCGCTAGACTCAAGATACTGGAATTCTCAGTACACAGGCCACCCCTGTCCCACTCACCTCCCATCCTTGACCCCTGGCAATCAGCAGTCTGTCTTCCGTTCCTAAAATTGTGTCATTTCCAAAATGCAGTCAAATAGTATGTAACCTTTTGGGATCGGCTTTTATCTGCTCAGTGCAATTCCCTGCAGGTTCATCCAAGTTACACGTGCAGCACTGGTTTTGTTTTGGTTTGATAAGTAGTATTACATTGTGCACGTGTGTACTGCAGTCCAGGACATCTGGACTGATCCCAGTTTGGGGCTGTTACAAATAAAGCTGCTGTGAATGTCATGTGTAGGTTTGTATGTGAAGATGTGTTTACTTTCCGATAAATCAGCTAGGAGCAGACCTGCTGGGTCCTGTGGCAAGTGCCAGGTAGTTTTCCAGAGTTGCCTTGAGCCCTTGTAACCCATCTCTGCTCTGCCCTCTGCTTTCGGGCATCCTTGTGTAGACGACTTTGCGTTTGTTGGAGTTTCGCGTAAGGAACTCCTACATTCTCGTTTAGGTCTGGCCCCTTTCATTCAGCAGCATGCTTCAGGAGTCATCCGTGGTGTTTGTGTGTCATAGTGGCTCATTCCCTTCATGCCGAGCAGCAGTCCATTCCGCGGGTAGACCCCTTCCTGTTTATCCATTCACCTGTCTGGACATTTGGGTTGTTTCCAGATTTTGGCTATCGTGAGTAGAGCTGCTATATCAACAATGGGTGTAAGTCTTTGGGAGACATACGTTTTCATTTCATGTAGGTAAGTGCTGTACGTAGCAGAGGGATTGCTGGGTTGTCTGGTGAGTGTGTGTTTAACTTTTTAAAGCACTACCAGGCTGTTTTCTAAAGGGGTTGTACCGTGGGCACCTGGGTGGCTCAGTCGTTAAGCGACTGCCTTCGGCTCGGGTCATGATCCTGGAGTCCCAGGATCGAGTCCCGCTTCGGGCTCCCTGCTCCGCAGGGAGTCTGCTTCTCCCTCTGACCCTCCCCCCTCTCATGGTCTCTCTATCTCATTCTCTCTCTCTCAAATAAATAAATAAAATCTTTAAAAAAAAAATTTAAAGGGGTTGTACCGTTTCCCATTTTCAGCATGTGTGAGAGTTCATGTGGCCTCACATCCTTGCTAACGCTTGATGTGGGTCATCTTTTCAATACAAGCCATTCTGGTAGATAGGTTGTAGTATCTCGTTTTATTCTGCATTTCTGAGTGACTGATGATGGACATCTTTGCACTTACTGTGGGCCCCCTGTACACCAGTGTTGCTGTGGCTAATATATGCCCTTTGTATTTCCATACAAATTTTGAAATCATTTTCTCAGTTTTTGCAAAAAAGCTGCTGAGATTAGAGTTAAGATTGTATTGAATCTGTAGATTGATTTTGAGAAGATTGACAGTCTTGAGTCTTCTGATCCATGAACATGATAAAGCTCTATTTTTTTTAGGTCTTTTGTTTCGCTTGGCAATGTGTCGTTTTCAGTGTAGGGGTCTTGTATGTCTCTTGTTAAATTTTATTCCTGGGGCGCCTGGGTGGCTCAGTCGTTGGGCGACTGCCTTTGGCTCAGGTCATGATCCCGGGGTCCTGGGATCGAGCCCCGCATCGGGCTCCCTGCTCAGCGGGAAGCCTGCTTCTCCCTCTCCCACTCCCCCTGCTTGTGTTCCCTCTCTCGCTGTGTCTCTCTCTGTCAAATAAATACATAAAATCTTTAAAAAAAAAAAAACATTTATCCCTTGGGATGCCTGGGTGGCTCAGATGGTTAAGCATCTGCCTTCGGCTCAGGTCACGATCCCAGGGTCCTGGGATCGAGTCCCGCATCAGGCTCCCTGCTAGGCGGAGAGCCTGCTTCTCCCTCTGCCGCTGCCTCTCTCTATCTCTCTCTCTGACTCTCATGAATAAATAAATTAAAAAAAAAAAAAATTAAAAAAAAAATTTTCCCTAAATAATTCTATGGTTTTGGATGCTGCTGTAAATGAAATCTGTATGTAATAATATTTTCCAGTTGTTTACTGCTCTCGAATAAAAATATAGTTTTAAATATTTATATCCTGTCACCTTGCTAAATTCAATTAGTTGTAGTTGGTTTTTTTGTTTAGTTCGTTTTTTGTTTCATTGTTTTTGTTTTTTTGTTGATCCCTTAGGATTTTCTGTATAAACAACCAAGTCATCTATGAATAGGGATGGTTTTATGTCTTTTTGATTTTTTTTTTCCTGTCGCGGTGTTCAGGGTCCTAGAACAGTGTTGGCTAGAACTGGTGAGAGTAGGCATCCTTGTCACATTCTGATTTAAGGGAAAACCATTCAGTATTTCACTAGTGAGCATATCAGCTATAGGTTTTTGGTTAGATGTTCTTTTTCAGACTGAGGAAGTTCCCTTCTATTCCCAATATACTGAGAATTTTTAAAATCATGAATTAGCGTTGAACTTTGCCGCATGCTTTGATGAATCTTTGAGATGACCATGTGGTTTATCTCATTTGTTCTATAATATACTGGATTATATTGGTTTGTTTTGAAATGTTAAATCAGGCTTGCCTTTTTGGGATAATTTCTACTTAATTAGATTCAACTTGCTAATACTTTGTTAAGGATTTTTATGTCTATGTTTGTGACGGATTTTTTGGTAATGTCTTTATGAGGTCGTGCTGGCCTCCAAAAACAAGAAAAGTTCCCTCCTCCTCTGTTTTTGAAAAAGTTTGTCTAAGATTGATGTCTTTCTTGGATATTTGGCAGAAAAGTCTCCAGGGCCTGGAACTTTGTGGGAAAGTTTTCTATTACAGATTCAATTGTATTAGTGTAACGCATTTAGGACTATTGAGATGTTCTGGTTCATCCTGTGTTAATTTGGGTAAATTGTATTTTTCAAGGTATTTATCTGTTTCATCTAATTTTTGTCCATAATTTTCTCTATCATCTTTTTTTTTTTTTTTAAGATTTTATTTATTTGACAGAGTGAGACACAGCAAGAGAGGGAACACAAGCAGGGGGAGTGGGAGAGAGAGAGAAGCAGGCTTCCCGTGGAGCAGGGAGCCCGATGCGGGGCTCGATCCCAGGACCCTGGGACCATGACCTGAGCCGAAGGCAGACGCTTAACAACTGAGCCACCCAGGCGCCCGGCTGTTGATCAATTTTGTTGTTGTTTTCAAAGAGCCAACTTTTGGCTTAGTTAAATTTCTCTATCGTTTATCTGTTTTTTATTTTGTTGAGTTCTGCTCTTTATTATTTCCTTCCTTCCATTTCCTTTGGGTCTGTCCTGCTGCTTCTGGTGTTATGAAGTTGAATCTTAGGTCTTGGCTAATATGTTATCTTTTACTATTCAGTTGAAAATAACTGATTTCTTCTTTGAGTTACGGTTATTTTATCAGTGTGTTGGATGATGTTAAATACTTGAGGTTTTGGGGGCATCTGGGTGGCTCAGTCGGTTGAGCATCTGACTTTAGCTCAGGTCCTGGGATCGAGTCCCACGTCAGGTTCCGTGCTCAACAGGGATCCTGCTTCTCTCTCTCCCTCTGTCCCTCCCCCAACTCATGCTCTCTCTCTCTCAAAATCTAAAAAAAAAACCCCAAAAAACAAATTCTATTAAAAAAATACTTGAGGTTTTCTTGGGTATCTTACTGTTGGGTTTCTAACTTAATTCTGCTAAGGTCAGGGAGCACACTGTGCATGATTTCAGTCCATCAAATTTATTGAAATTTGTATTAAAGTCTAATATATGACATGTCTTGGTGATTTTTAAGAAACTGTTTATAGATGTTGGGTGTCCCGTATGTATCAATTAGGTCATGGTAGTTGGTAGTGTTTTTTGGATCATCCATTTTTCTGTTGTTTGTCCATACTGTCTGTTTCTGAGAGATGGGTGCTAAGATTTTTATAGCTGTGTGTTGTCCATTTCTCCTTTAATTCTGTCAGTACTTGGATTAAAGGGTTCTTTTTTTTTTAAGATTTTATTTATTTATTTGAGAGAGAGAATGAGATAGAGCATGAGAGGGGGGAGGGTCAGAGGGAGAAGCCCACTCCCCGATGAGCAGGGAGCCCGATGCGGGACTTGATCCCGGGATTCCAGGATCATGACCTGAGCCGAAGGCAGTCGCTTAACCAACTGAGCCACCCAGGCGCCCCTTGGATTAAAGGGTTCTGAGGCTCTGTCTTTAAAGTGTCTAGTTGGGTCTTGAGTCTTTCTCCATTCTGACAACCTCTTCTTTTTATTGGACTTTTTAGTCTAAAGAGATCATTACCCTTTTTCTTTGAGAATTTTAACTGTACTTGTTTGGATTTTTTATTTCGAGGTTGCTCTGGAGATTACAGTAAACACAGTTTTTTTTATTTATTTATTTGAGACAGAGAGAATGAGAGAGACGGAGAGCGCATGAGAGGGGGGAGGGTCAGAGGGAGAAGCAGACTCCCCGC